>NW_027206179.1:59519231-59761731 GCF_024711535.1 Dipodomys merriami
ATCTGCTGATGGCTGTTGCTAGGAGAGTTATGGACAGAACGTTATTGGGACATTTCACAGTTTTTCCAGGAACCTGCATTCTGGTAAAAGTCTTTGCCATGGGTACTTTCAGTAAAGGCCTTCAAAATGGAGTGTAAGTCTAGAATGGCTGTACTTTGGCTAAGGCCTCTCACTTTCCCTTAGTATCTAAAGCCAAGGGAGGGAGATATCCTATACTCTATGTAGTAAAGCTGCTAGGAAAAAAAATTGTTTCTAATTTACTCCAAAATCTTACTTGAACAGAGAGTTATGCACATGAATTATTTTACCTTATAAGTCATTATCATTTATTTTCCAAACCTTAAGCAGCAGGCAGACTGTTAGAAGGATGAAAAATACTTTAAAAATGATATGTTCATCTATTTCAGTGCAGTGTGCAGTGATCATTATAGGAGGTTAACAAGAAAAGTAATCAAGCATGATTGTCAAGAGAAATGACTGTATTGGTAGTCCTGGGCTGTGACACTGGAACGATGGCACAATAGATGAAAGAACTTCAGAGCATCAGGGTTTTTCTTATTTCTGTTTAAGTAAAAGATAAAAAGCTAAAATAAAGTGCTACCTAAAAAAGGAAAAACAATAGAACGCAATAAATTAAGCTCTCAAACTGAGTCTATTATTTAACACTCCTTGGAAATTGAACATGTATCACATTTATTGGGGAAAATGGAGTCATTTACCTGGGGCAGGGGTAAAACAAATTCTAAATGACTTAATACTGCAGGTGTGGTAATAAATATTCCAATAGGCTGGGTGTCATAGCTGTTCAGGAATGATCTGAGGATTACAGTGAAGCATGAACAAAATATAGCAATTTTAGGTTTGGATTCCATTTTGTCTGGGAAATGTGGCAGCAACTCCCCTTGATTTCCTTGGGCCCAAATTCTAGGAACAACCCTCTATGGTAAATTCCACTAACTACATCTAATCAGCAGGTAACAGAAAAAGTTCCAGATGTTCCTGCAAGTTAAAGACCACTTGGTCACAGCTCAGACCATCTGCTTTAGCCAATCATTTTGAAGAGCATTAACTCCATGAACCAGCCAATCCCCAGTATCTGGTCGATTCTGCCACTGGTTACACTAATATCTTTTAGAATTATTTTATGATTTTCCCATGGTGTGATATGATTTGCTAAGTGTTGCACTGATCCATAGAAGTCCCTAAAAACCCTGCTAGAGGAAGGACCGGGGCTCTCAACTGTGACCGGTTGGGTTGGTGATGGTTGTGAGTCCAGGCTCAGCTTGTAATAAACGACTCTCATGTGCTTACATTGGAATCCGCTCCTTGGTGGTCTTTTGGGATCCTTATCTGGGCATAAGAACAGTCTGAAGCTAGCCCAGGCAGGAAAGTCAGTTGTGGAGGCATCAACTTGCAAGACCCCATCTGAGTTCCTGTGTGCCATGGGGGTGTGTGCTGGCATACATTCTTTGGGGGGGAGGGGAGTAGGGTGGGGGGGAGGGGGGAGTGCCCCTTCCTCTGCAGGGCAAAGGTGCTGCGTGGGCCCCAGATTCAGGTGATGGTTTCCGGAAGTGCCATTCCTGCTCCTCCTAGTTAATTGTGTAGAACTATGCCTCAAGATTCCTTTTGTATTTTTTAATAGAGCCCCACCTGCACCTTGCTTCCTCTTTTATTATCTTTTTATTTTTAATTGTGAAAATACCGTACAGAGGGGTTACAATTACATGGGCAAGGTAATAACTATATTGCTTATCAAGCATTGTTGCCTCCTCCTTTGCTTCCCCTTCCCATTCCTTCCCATCCCCCCCTCCCCACTCCCCACCTCCTCCGCCAAAGTTGTAAAGTTTGTTGTTTTTTGACATAACGTCTTGTACATCTCATTATTGCAATGGGTCCACCTGTATTCCTGTTTAAACAATTTGTTTTTTTCCCTACCCCTCCACAAAGTATAGCTACATCAAATATAGTGAAAACAGAGGTTACACCGTGGGGGAGGGACATATAAAGCAACAAAGAAGTCATCTTATAAATATGTTAGAAACATCACAAGAAAGAAAAAAAAAACATTTGAATCGGGTGAAAAACTAAAGCCATTTCCTCTTAACTCAGAAAGAGACAAGGATGTCCACTCTCTCCACTTCTCTTCAATTTAGTATTGGAATGCCTAGCTACAGCAATAAGACAAGATGCAAACATAAAAGGGATCCAAATAGGGAAAGATGAAGTAAAACTCCCTTTTTGCAGATGACATGATCTTGTATTTAAAGAATCCCATGGACTCCATTCCCAAATTACTCTTTTATTATCTTGAACTAGTCTTTCCGATCACCTTGAATGGCTCTTTCCACTCACAGATTAAAGTTTGGTAATCTTCCACATCCCCCAAGAGTTGTTTACCTTTAAGATCACCTTCCTGTCCTTCCTTCTATGCCCCTAAGCCCTAGATAAGTGTATGATGTTTTAATAAACTTTGTCTGTACCCACATGGTGTGGTCCCTTTCTGCCTACCAGACACCAAGTTCCCGGGTCTCGCTGTGTGAACAGCAACAAGTGTTGTCTACACAATTAAACGTCCTGTAACATCAGTGAGACTCTTATCTGCCATTAACTACTAAAAAGTTATAAATGGAGTTGTGGTTGAACTGACAGAGCACTAACCTTAAGGAAAAACAAACAAAACAAAATGCTCAGGGAACTATGCCCAGGCCCTGAGTTCAAACCCCAACATTGGCAAATACATACAAACAGTCCCCCATACCCCCACTAGTCCAATAAGCTGTGAAGTACATTAACTAAATAATTGTAGGAAAGCTGAGCAGATTACTATGACAGGTCATGGGGGTAAAACCTAGCTAACTGAAGTATAAGAACAAATATATACAAAATAATTGGGGAAGTGTATTTAACCAATATTGTGTGAAGGTAAGAAAAATATTTAAAATTCAGTAAGACAAGAAGTTTCTTTTAAGAAATAACGACTACATCTCATTAAGAATGCTTGTAGTGGGCTGGGAATGTGGCTTAGTGATGGAGTGCTTGCCAGCATGCATGAAGCCCTGGGTTCAATTCCTCACCATATAAACAGAAAAAGCTGTGACTCAAGTGGTAGAGTGTTAGCCTTGAGCAAAAGCAGCTCAGGGACAGTGCCCAGGCCCTGAGTTCAAGCCACAGGATTGGAAAATACAAACAAACAAACAAAAAACCCAAAGAAACAAAAATCAATTGCTTGTAGCTTTTTAAAGTAATGTCTTAGAAAGGCTGGGGATATAACTTAGTTGTTGAGGCTTGGCTAGCATTTTCAGAGTTCTGGACTCTGTCCTTAGAATCCCAAATGGAAAAAAAATCTACAGACAATATAGAGCTATTTGGTATTATTTGCTGAAGTCTAATAAGAGTAACAGCATCTGTAAATGTGTTCATTATACACAATGTTTTAACATAACTGATAAATGACTATTAGTTTAAAATTTAATGCCTGCTAGTTTTACATGTAATTCTATGAACACCAGACAATAAGTGAGAAATGACCAAGAGGGGAAAGAGATCTTAAGACCTTGATTTCCCAACTAAAGATATTTACCAGAAACTCAAAGTGGGAGGAGAGAGAAGAATTAGGGCAGAACACTTTGAAAAAGTCCATGAAATAATATTTTTCTCTTGGTTTGAGAATCACTGAATACAGAGAGGAAAACCTTGAAAGAATGAGGGTGGTTTCTGAATAATGTGCAGAAAATGAAGGAAGGAGAGAGGGAGCAAGGAAGGTAAATGTTGGTTTTGACACAAGTACAAAAGTGTAAGCTTTACTACTAGTATATGAATCAAGGTATAATAACATTGGTAAAATAGAGTTGATAATTACAGAATCATATATGCAGAACAATAGTCAGAAGCATAAAACAACTTGAAAGTATGGTGACATACAGGTTTGTGATTCACTTGTGTGAGTATGTGTGAATACATATGAAAATGATGCTAATCCTGAAAGTGATGTTGTAGAAAAGGACAGGAAGGAAATATCATGCAGCATTAAAATAGCTCTGGAATGTTTAGGGCTGTGGCAGTGCTGATTAGAGTCAGAACATGCTTCTTTGAGGGAAATGCCTTTGAGATGCTCTGAGAAGAACTTTTGATATGGCTGAAAATTCACACACTTGACCTTACCCCTAGATCAACTTGATCTTCTTTCAGGGGACATGTTTCTGAATAGATTTATAATTAGTAGCAAACTTTTCGAGGATAAAGCAATCATTTAAATAATAGTTTTTGGTGAACTCTAAATGGTGACAAGTTTGAGGAGAGTTGAATTGAAAACCAAAGTGGAATCTAATAGCTTCATGTACAAAATCTGAGTAAGTGGATAAGAGCCATTCTGTGTTATTACTGTTTATTACTGTATACTGTCTGACTACATCAGATGAGTTGCAGAATTTAGCTCATCTAAGCTTTTGAGAATTTTTTTCTTGTATAGTACAATGTCTCCTATAATTTTAGACTTTGAGCAGATTAACTATTTCAAAAATTATTTTTTGTGAAGTTATTTCTGTGTCAGTTACACAGATACAGCAAAAGCACCATTTTTAAATTTTTGGTGACAGTCCTAGTGTTAAACTCAGGGTCTGAATGCTGTCTTTTAGCTTTTTTACTCAAGGCTAGCATTCTACCTTTTGAGGCACAGCTCTACTTCCAGCTTTTGGGTGGTTAATTAGAAATAAGAGTCACAGGAACTTTACTGCCAAAGCTGACTTGGAATATAATCCTTAGATCTCAACTTCCTGAGTAGTTGGGATTACATTCATGAGACATTTGTACCTGGCTAAAAGCACCATTTAAAAAAAAACACCAAAAAATAAAAGGGCATAATAAAAAAAATGGAGTAGTACTCCACCATTAAGAGCAAAAGTTTGTCATTAGAAAGAAAATGGTTGGAACTGGAGCTCACCATGTTCAATTATATAAGCCAGACTCAGAAAGACAAACATATTTTCTCTTTTCTCTTGTATGTGGAATGTAGACTTTAAAAAAAAAATGGCATGAACGTTTGTGTCAGGAACCAGCAAGAAAGCGGAGGGTAAAAGGAGGAGGTGATGGGAGAGCTTTGTATGACCACAGTACTTCATACACATGTGTGAAATGGAGCAGAAAAACTAAAATTGTAAAAACAAAAGGGAGGATTAAGAAAGACTAATATTTATGAATGAACATGTCACAGTGAAACCCTTTGCACAGTTAACATACATTAATTGTAAGGGTCGAGAAGCTTGCCGCACACAAGGAAGACTCCAAGAGACATTCTCTCTTGCAAAGAGCAAGGGGATTTATTCACCAAGCATGCATGGGGCTCACTGAACACGCAGGAACGGAGAGCCCCAAGCATAGAATCAGCACAGTTTTTATAGTATTGAACAAACAACTTTAAGGAACTTTTACATAAGAAATTACATGATTGGTTGACCTTTACAGAAAAATGTCCTTGGTCCATAGCTTGACCAAAAAACGGTTACGAGTCACACCTGGACCAACAGAATGCATGGCATGTCTCGCCCTGGGCTCTGAAGAATTGGTTGGTTAGAAATTCTTACTCCTAGATGGCTGGGAGGCAACACCAGTTGGGGGCTAACACCTGCCTTAAGCAAAAGCCATCTATGGCTCCAAGAATTGTGCATGGCTTTCTGTCATAAATTCCTAGCATTTGGGGCTAAAGTGGATCACAAGTCAAGTCACAAAACTGAGATGGAGTGTTAAACAAAAATGAAGTTGCTTAGGTTTCTTAAAACATTATATTTCTTCCCTAGGGCCTTACTGCCCCAGCCTCCGGGAAGGGCATTGCAGCTGTGGGGATGATTTTGAGGACTTTGCACCCGCCCTTGGTCAAGGCTGTAAAGCCTTTGAAGTCTTTTACTAAGCAACTCTAGGCTCCCAGGCTGACATTACACTACTGAGTAACTAAAACCAGTCACAGTTAAAATCATACAAAAACCATAAAATCATCTAGCACAAAGCAATTCGTACAGAAGCAAAAATGAGAGGTTACTAATCATAACTTCTAATTTTTATTATATTAAGCATTAATGTTACTCCATGCCTTTTAATAAATTCATTCAGGGGGTGCTTGCCTACTTTGATGAGAGCAGTCCAGTTTTCTGCCTCTTTCACTCCACTCCTCAAGGTTTTAACAGAGTTTTTAGCAAGCAAAGGTACAGAAGCGAAAATGGCTGTTAGGTGCTGTCTATATATTTTTACATTCTTCATAATGAAAAAATTAAACCAAGAAGATAAAAACAAAATATTAAAATAATGCTCTTAAAATGATGACCATATAAAACACATACTTTGCAGTTTCTGACAGTAACTCTTCACTTGGTTCTACAAAAATTCCAAGGGTAACTAAAAGCAGAACAGGGAACAATGGCTTTCCATTGTTATTTTGGGCTTTTTGCTGTCTAGTTGGACATAAGAGTTTCTCAGATTTGTCTGCTCTGCTAGCTTTGAACCTTGATCCTCAGATCTCAACTTCCTAAATAGCCAAGATTACAGATGTGAACCACTGGCCCTTAGCACCAATGCCTTTGCTATCGAGTGACAAAGTCCCATCTATCCAATCCTGAGCTGATCATCAACTGTCCCATACCCATGACAAGGACTAGCTAATAAGTTTGTACACTTTTTGCCCCCATTCCAATTCTTTGTCTATATATACCTAAAGCTCATGTCTATGCCCCAAAGAAGTGCTGAAATGCCTACTTTTCCTCTTCCCTCTATAAGCCATTGCCTCCTAATCAACCTTTCTCTGCCTTGTAACATTACTTTATCTAGTACATTGGGGCAGATAGTCAGACCTTGCATAGTGGAACTCCTGGAGTTGAGCCTCTGGCCTAAAACTCTGGTTACAGATGCCATTAAAAATAGAATGGAGCCTGGCACCAGTGGCTCAGCCTGTGATCCTAGTTACACAGAAGGCTCAGATCTGAGGATAGAATTTCAAGGCCAGCCCGTGTAGGAAAGTCTGTGAGACTTCTTACCCCCAACTAATCACCAAAAAGCTATAACTGAAACTGTGGCTCAACAAAGCAAATTGTCCAAATTCAGAAACATTGAAGTTATACCTTGCATTCTCTCAGACCAGAAGGGAATAAAATTAGAACTCACCACCAAAAGCCACCAAAGAAAATCCTGTAACACATGGAGGCTGAACACACATTGCTGAATCATGGAAGAGATTAGAAAGGAAATTCAAATTTTCATGATATTTAACAAAAATGAACACACAAATTACCAGCTCCTCTGGGACACAGCAAAGGCAATACTCAGAGGCAAGTTTATAGCTCTGAGTTCCTACATCAACAAATTGGAGAGATCTGAAACCAACAATTTAATGAGACATCTGAGCCTCCTTGAAAAAGAGCAGCAAGATAAACCCCAATTCAGTAGATGGAAAGAAATAATTAAAATTCAATCAGAATTAAATGAATTAGAATCCAAAAAAAAAACCCATAGAAAGAATCAACAAAACAAAGAGTTGGTTCTTCGGAAATATCAACAAAATTGACAGACCCTCAGCAAATCTTATCAGAAAAAGAAGAGAACACACCCAAATAAATGAACCCAGAGATGAGAATGGAAACATCACCACAGAAACAACCAAGATTCAGAACATTATAAGAGAATACTTCTCAAATCTTTATGCCAATAAGTTTGAGAACTTGGCAGAAAAGGACCTTTTCCTAGCAAATATTGACATACCAAAACAAAACCAAGATGAGTTAAACCATCTTAACAGGCCCATATCAAGCATTGAAATAGAAACAGCAATAAGAGACCTCCCATTTAAGAAAAGCCTAGGACCAGATGGCTTTACAGTGGAATTCTACAAGGCCTTCAAAGCAGAGCTCACACCAATACTCC
The DNA here is from genome assembly GCF_024711535.1 of Dipodomys merriami. Classification (NCBI taxonomy): domain Eukaryota; kingdom Metazoa; phylum Chordata; class Mammalia; order Rodentia; family Heteromyidae; genus Dipodomys; species Dipodomys merriami. The sequence goes on from NW_027206179.1 coordinate 59,527,134, forward strand.
TCCAACTCTCCAATGAAATTGAAAGAGAAAGTTCACTACCAAACTCATTTATGAAGCCATCATAACCCTCATCCCCAAAACAGGCAGGGACTCATCAAAGAAAGAGAACTATAGACCCATTTCTTTGATGAACATTGATGCAAAACTTCTCAACAAAATTCTGGCCAATCGACTTCAACAATTCATCCAAAATATCATACACCACAATCAAACAGGATTCATTTCAGGGATGCAAAGCCGGTTCAATATATGCAAATCAATTAACATAATTCATCACATCAACAGGAGCAAGGATAAGAACCCCATGGTTATCTCAATAGATGCAGAAAAAGCATTTGACAAGATCCAACACCCCTTTATGAAGAAGGTTCTGGAAAAATTAGGAATCCATGGAACATTCCTCAATACAATAAAGGCTGTATATGACAAACCTACAGCCAGCATTATACTTAATGGTGAAAAACTAAAGCCATTTCCTCTTAACTCAGGAACGAGACAAGGATGTGCACTCTCTCCACTTCTCTTCAATCTAGTATTAGAATACCTAGCTACAGCAATAAGACAAGATGCAAACATCAAGCGGATCCATATAAGGAAAGAAGAAGTAAAACTCTCCCTCTTTGCAGATGACATCATCTTGTATTTAAAGAATCCCATAGACTCCACCCCCAAATTACTCAATCTGATTTAAAACTTTGGCAAAGTAGCAGGGTATAAAATTAACTCTCAAAAATCAGTGGCTTTTCTGTACGCCAATAATAAGACAGTGTGACTGAAATTAGGAAAGCAACCATTCATAATAGCCCCACAAAAAATAAAATGCCTAGGAATTAACTTAACCAAAGAAGTGAAGGACCTCTATGATGAAAACTTTAAAAACCTGATAAAGGAAATCAAATCAGAACTTAGAAAGTGGCAAAAACTCCCATGCTCCTGAATTGGAAAGATCAACATTTTGAAAATGGCAATACTTCCCAAGGCTATCTACAAATTCAATGCAATACCTATCAATATTCCAACCTCATTCTTCAAGAAAATAGAAGAGGCAATCCAAAAATTCATATGGACCAATAAAAGACCCTGAATAGCAAAAACGATCCTCAACAGAAAGAACACTGCTGGAGGAATTTCAATACCAAATTTCAAACTCTACTATAAAGCCATAGTAATCAAAACAGCTTGGTACTGGCACAAGAACAGACCTCAGGACCAATGGAATAGAATTGAAAACCCAGAAATGAACCTACAGACCTATAGCCATCTAATCTTCGATAAGGGAGCTAAAATAATACAATGGAAGAAAGACAGCCTCTTCAGTAAATGGTGCTGGCAAAATTGGTTAATCACTTGTAGAAAACTAAAGCTAGATCCTTATATATCACCCTGCACCAGAATCAACTCCAAATGGATCAAAGACCTCAGAGTCAAAGCAGACACTCTGAAAACATTACAGGATGGAATAGGAGAAACCCTAGATCTTCTTGGCTCAGGCCGAAATTTTCTTAATAGAGACCCGGAAACACAACAAATCAAAGAAAGGTTGGACAAATGGGATTGCATGAAATTGCAGAGCTTCTGCATGGCAAAGGACATAGCTAGCAAGATCAATAGAAAGCCCATGGATTGAGAGAAGATCTTCACTAGCCATACAACAGACAAGGGCCTCATATCCAAAACATACCTGGAACTCAAAAAATTAAATCCCCCTACAACAAATCTTCAAAGAAACAACTGCCCAATAAATAAGTGGGATAAAGACTTAAAGAGAATCTTCTCTGAAGAGGAAAGAAAGATGCCAATAGACACATGAAGAAATGCTCAACCTCCCTAGCCATAAAAGAAATGCAAATCAAAACAACATTGAGATACCACCTCACCCCAGTTAGAATGGCTATAATCAAGAACTCTAATAACAACAGATGCTGGAGGGGATGTGGACAGAACAGAACCTTACTGCATTGTTGGTGGGAATGTAAACTTGTTCAACAACTTTGGAAAGCAGTATGGAGGTTCCTCAAAAGACTCCACATAGAGCTCCCATATGATCCAGCAATCCCACTTTTGGGCATTTACCCAAATGTTCACAGACAAGACTACACTAAAGCTACCAGCACGACTATGTTTATTGCAGTCTTATTTACCATTGCTAAGATATGGAACCAAACCAAATGCCCCTCAGTCAATGAATGGATCAAGAAAATGTGGTATATATACACAATGGAATTCTATGCTTCCATCAGAAAGAATGACAATGTCCCATTTATTAGGAAATGGAAAGACTTGGAAAAAATTATATTAAGTGAAGTAAGCTAGGCCCAAAAAACATAGGTCCCATTGTTTCCCTTCTTTGCAATAACTAGTATATGTCTGAGACAGGCAGAAAAGATCAGATAAGTTGATGTTAGTGAAATGAACCTTAAGATATGTATTCAAATGTTTTTTTTTTCTTTCATGTGATTATTTCTAACATATTTTAAGATGATTTCTTTGTTGCTTTGTATGTCTCTCCCCCATGGTATAACCCCTGCTTTCACTGCATTTGATGTTGTTATAATTTGTGAAGAGGAAGGGAAAAAACAAATTATTTGAATAGAAATACAGATGGAACCATTGCAACAATGAGACGTACAATTCGTTATGTCGAAAAAGAACTTTACAACTTTGGTGTGGGGGGAGGAGGTTTGGGTGGGGGGATGGGAGGAGGATGGGATAGGAAGGGGAAACAAAGTAGGAGGCTACAATGCTTGATAAGAAATGTACTCATTACCTTGCCCATGTAATTGTAACCCCTCTGTACAGTATTTTCACAATAATTCAAAAACAAAACAAAACAAAACAAAAAACTGTGGCTGAAGTGGTGAGAACTAACTTGGAGCAAAAACGCTCTGGGACCATGTCTAGGCCCTGAGTTCAAGCTTTACTACTGGTATAAAACAAAACCAAAAACAAACAAAACAAAAAGAAAGAAAATGGGACACAGATGTAAGTAAACAAAATAAGGATTAATAATGATCCTAACAATGTATCTGTTTTGTTTTTACATGACCTTGATTCTGTTCTACATCTTTCTTTAAACTTGCATTATTTTCCTATATTAAACCTCTACCTACTTACTCAGTAGGTAGAATCACTTTGTGAAATGGAAATTAGGACAAAAGAGAGTTAATGTAAACAAACCAGAGTTAATGGAAGTATTATTGGATGTAAGAAGCCAAGAGGAAAAGTAGGCTGTCAAGAATTGCACAGTATAATTTCCCTACTGAGGAATAGATTTATAGCTGCAGGTTACTTTTTTTTTTTTTTTTTTGAATTCAGAAGGACTAAATGAACCTTAGTGGAAAATATAGAAATATTGGTCCAAAGAAATTTTTAAAGAAAATCTGGAGTCATAAAATAACATTGAAAAGATTTATGAAGAAAGACATGTAGTAACAGGTTCTAGGATAAAATTTGTCTCTACCATCAACACATATGCTCAGTATTGTCGCTTGGGAATTTTATGGAATATGTAAATTATATGGGGATTTGAAAACTTAAAAACAAGTTCAAATTGTATAATTTATAGGAGAAAAAAAGCAAATGTGAATTGTGGGGTAGCCTGAGAAGTTGTTGCACTGTAGGTCTTTGTTTTTGTAGCAGAAATGGCATAAATATAACTTTTTATGTCTTTGGAGTATTTAGGGGCAGAATAAATGTGCTTTTCTGGCAGAAGTGGGAGTTTACACAGAAATGTAAACCCTTTAGTAGCTTTCTGCCTTTAGGTGAGCCGTGTGATTCTAGCCTTTGTGAATTTTAGTTTCAAACCTATAATACTTCAAGTCTAAAGGTTAGATGATTTCTAAGGTTCTTTGATGTGTTCTTTCTGTCTTGTCTTTAGTTTATATAAGCAAACAGATTAAAATGCTTATTTTTATACAAATTTAGTTAAAGAGAACTGAAGTGGGCATGCAGATTTTGTTAATGAAACCAATTCAAAGTCCCTCAAAGCAAAGGCTTTGTTGTGCTGTGTTTTGGTGGCACTAATGGATCAAGTATTTTTCTTTTTAAATCAAGGCCTACTGTTGATGCTATAATCACAGAGATAAGTTATGGGTACTCTGAGTGGTACTTCACTTAATCATCTAGATTGTTCAGTTGCAAACTATTTCACCTCCAGCTGGTTAAACTTCTAAGCCATAATCTTCAAGAACATTTAGTCTCATATGGTGAGGTCCAAGGTTCAATCTCTTGGTCCTTTAAAATTGAAACTGTATATTTTATAGTCACCTGACCATGAATTGAATTCTCACCATGGAAGAATTTAAAATTTTAAAACTAAAACACTACACTTGTTTTCATCACTAGATCTTTTAAGCTGGGTCAAGTTTTATAAGGAGTTTCTTAAGGCGTCTTAACACTCTACTTTGTACATGTGGGCTTACTGTAGTCTCTAAATTGAGGATGATTTGTTTTCAATTTTCTTAAGTCTATTCGCAGATACTTTTTCCTATTCCCACACAAAACAAGTCTATGTCTTTACAGACAACTTCCAAATTCTGCTTTATCCTCCTCTACTACCAAGTCTGACCTGGGCACATGAAAAGAAGGCAGTTCAAAGTCCAGATAGGCAGAACTTAAGAGTTTAAATCAGTACAAAAGTTGGGCTGGAAACTTGTCTCTGATCTGAATGTCAGTCAAAACTACATGCTTATTAGTATGCAGAGGAAGAAAACATACTAGATCTTAAAGGGAAATACTTCTTTATGGTCTTAAATTCTGAATAAATTTCTGTAATGTTGCATTCCACTGAAAGAAAGTCTCCAAATTAGAAAAGAGGTTTTTTTTTGGGGGGGGGGTGGGAAGGTGGCTCAGTGGTAGAATGCTTGCCTTGCATGCATGGGGCCCTGGGTGTGATTCCTCAGCAGAAAAACCTGGAAGTGGATCTGGGGCTCACGTGGTAGAGTGCTAGCCTTAAGCTGAAGAGCTGAGGGACAGTGCCCAGGCTGAGTTCAGGCCCCACAACTGACCCCCACCCCCGCAAAAAAAAATCCAAAAAAGAGTTTTTTTAAATCTATTTTTTCATTGATATAACTTACAGACATAGAGCTTAAGAGAAACTCAATGGAAAAATTTTTGTAAAGCAAGACAAATTCAAGAATATGATGCTCTGTTTTCAGGTCCAATTCATAGTGAAATAGGGACTGTTCTTTGGTCCTCTGTATTACTCTTTGAACTGTGATTTTTATGTAAGTTGAAGTTACTTAGGTCTATACTTGTGATTCACAAATATTTTGAAGAAGGGACAAACTTCTTAAAAATCCTTTTTATATCCCATCTCCCATCAACTTTCACGTTTACTCTAAAGCCTTTCAGAACCAGACCTACAAAAACAAGTTCCATGAAGCATGTGGGTGCACACACGCATACACACACACACACACACACACACACACACACACACACACACACACACATTCTTCAGCATGGCAAAAACAAATTTCCCTTAGAAGATAGAGAAAGGTAAAAAGATGAAAAGGAAAGATAAGATCCTTTTAACCCTATGTTTTCTAATAGAATGGCAGTTTCTGCCAGGAGGCTAGTAGGGAAGAAACATCCACTCTGAACATTGTACTCAATTGCACATGTGTTATTTTTTTTAAACTTCACATTAATTCTGTGTGGTAGTTGTTATTTTTCTGTTTTTCAAGTAAAAACCAAGGCTAAGAGAGTTTATTGAAATTGTTCAGTGTCTCACAGATTGCAAATGGTTCAGTGGGAATTTTGAGCCTGGACTGCAAGTTTTCTATGTGAGTGGTTAAAGGGAAATCTGTGTCCTTTAAAGATCAATGGGTCAATAGCAATGTTAATACCCTTTATATCAAGACGATAGGGCCAATTCAGGCTTTCTCCAGTTTCTGTGGTTTGTTGAAGTATAAATAAGCTTGGGAGACTCATACACATGTCATGTTTAGACCTTCAATGTATAACACAGCAGGGTCCATGTCATTATATACACAGTCAGTGGAGGAGTCATTAACGACAACCTCATATTTTTTAGTCATGGATGTTTACAAAGAAATGAGTTCTTCCCCATCCTCTCCTCCCAGCCTACCCCCCAATATTACCTCTGATTTCAATGATTTGATAATAGGGCTCACAAAATTAGACTCAACAATTATGCCTTACCACTTTAAAGAAAAGTATATAAGATCAGCAAAGGCAAAATGCTAAAAGGGCAGAATCTAGGAGAGATGAGGCATTAGTTGTTCTTTCTGTATGAAGTAACAAGCAGGTTTTAGGTTTTCCCACAATAATGGGTGACAGCATGCAGGGATGTTTACTCAAACCTTGGTTTTGGGGGCTTTTGATTGATTATACAGGCATGGACTACAAGGGTAACTGACCCATGTACTTTTAGTAACTTTGTAACACTGTGCTCAGCCCTTCTCAAAGTTATACTGCTACCACATGGACCCCAACCCTCACCATAGTCAAATCAATGAGCCTAATCAAATTCTATCCATTAAAAACTAAGACCAAAAGGCTATTTAGCTTTTTACAAGCTTAGGAGTAAAAAACAATTAAAAGTCTATTGCTGTCTATTTAAGGAATATTTTACATTCCAGCGTGTTTCCTACAGATTGTACTATTTAGCTCATAAGAATAATAAAATATCTGTCTATAGGTCTATCTCTTAAGAAATAGCCTGGCTGCATTGCAACAATGAGATGTACAAGTCGTTATGTTGAAAAACGAACTTTACAACTTTGGTTAGGAGAGAGGATCAGGTAGGAGGAGGTAGGGGGTATGGGAAGGGGAAACAAAGGAGGAGGCAACAATGCTTGATAAGAAATGTACTCATTATCTTGCCCATGTAATTGTAACCACTCTGTATGGTATTCTCACAATAAAAAAAAATAGCCTGGCTGATAAAAACCAACCTGTTGGAAGCAGTGCAGATTTTTTTTTTTCCAACACCAAGTGAAGAGTGGGATTCTATAGCATATTTGCTCCCCTACGTTAAAAGATAGACAACTGACTCTTAATTCACTCATGAGCATTCATTACTACTTTCATTGGGAGAAGTTGCAGTTGAGGAAACAAAGCATATATAGATGGGGAAAAGCCATAGTTCAGTATCTGACATGAACAGTTCTACTTTGGTAACTCATTTATTGTTAAACTTTTTCATCAATTAGCAATTTCTGTGTAAGAATGTGTTCCCAACCCCAGTGGCTTCTCAGAAATAATTTATTAACTGCTTGTGTAGCTACATATGATCTAGTGGTTGGGCTTGGGTAGAATGGCTCTACTTCAAGAGTGTCTCATGCTTATTACACCAACAGAATAGCATCAGGGTGTACTTTTTCCCCATAGCAATAGAAGATACATTAAAGAAAAAGTTCAAGGTTTCTTAAAGTCCAGGTTAGAACCTGTCACATTGCTACTTCTTGCTCTTGGATAGGACAAGTGCTATAATATATTAATATGTGAGGGATTGTTAAATCTACAGGATGACATAAGCAATAGAACGTATTTTTTCACACTTTTATAGTCTGGAAGTTCCAAGATGGTCCCTTCTGAAGGCCATAAGGAAGAATCTGTTTCAAGATCCTTACACAGATGGGCTTCTTCATGTTTGCATGTTCATATCTCTCATTTGTGTCTTTCTGTTCTCCAGGTGTCAGTCTTCAAATTTTTCCTTAAAAAAATACAAAACAAAACTGGCACTGGCATTTCAATTTAGAATCTTGTACTTGTTTGGCTTTCTTGGTTGGCTGGTGCTATACTGTTTGAGTGATGCTTCTAGTCCAGCTTTTCTTTGGTTATTTTGGATAATATCTCACAGATTTTTCTGCCCATGTCTGACTTTGAAACCCATAATCCTCAAGATCTCAGCCTCCCACTTAGCTAGGATTACATGTGTGAGCCACCAATGCCTGGAACTTTTTTTTTTGTCAGTCATGGGGCTTGAACTTTGGGCCTGGATGCTGTCCCTGAGCTCTTCAGCTCAATGGGAGCACTCTATCACTTGAGCCACAGTGCCACTTCTGGTTTTCTGGTGGTTAATTGGAGATAAGAGTCTCATGGAGTTTATTGCCTTTAATGCTGGAGCTGGCTTTGAATCTAGATCTTCAGATCTCAGCCTCTTGAGTAGCTAGGATCACAGGCATGAGCAACCAGCACCTGGCTCTTTTCTTGTTTTTGTAAGGACACCTATCATATTGGATTAAGACCTATCCTAATAAATTATTTTAATTGATTTCCTAGAAAGAACCTATGTGTAAATAATTTCATATGCTGAGATGGTTTTGACTTCAACATATGAAGCCTGGGGGGACATAATCAACTTATATGACAATAAAACCCCAAATTGAAAGGGTTAAAACTACCCATATGAATATACAGTTTTATTGTGGATGTAACATGGTAATATGGAAAAAATGGAGATGGTTCTTAATAGTTTAAGCTTCAGTCAGTCATAAGTGCTGGAAACTGGCCTATTAATCAAATCTAGACTGTTTATTTAAAGTGGACTACAGATATACTCATTTTTTATTACAAGCCTATGTCTGTTTTGTGCTACAATATGTTGAAAACAAAATTTATAACTTGGTGGGGGAGGGAGGAGTTGGGAAGGTGGGGAGGGAAGGGATAGTAGGGGAAAAACAAAGGAGGGAGTAACAAAGCTAGATAGGAAATGTACTCATTACCTTACTCATGTAACTGTAACCCCTCTGTACAGTATCTTTATAATAAAAATATACATAAAAAGATTTGCATGGTGTATCATGATGCTTTCTGTCCTATAAAATCTAAAATAATTGTTAACTGGCCCTTTACAGGAAAAAGTCTATTGACTCCTGACCTCACTACCACCTGTTGAATGAAGACTAATATGACTTCTGAATCTTTGGCATTGTTTTAATGGAGCACTGGCAAAACATTTTTTTGTTCTTCTTCAACTGGGAGTTTTGGCTAGTGTCATAAGTTTTGTCATTAAATAGCTTTGTGACCATCAGTAAGATTCTTAGGTTTCCTGTCCCTATTTCTCTTTTAGAAAATCGGAAAAGTGGGCTGGGAATGTGGCTTAGTGGTAGAGTGCTTGCCTAGCACGCCTGAAGTCCTGGGTTTGATTCCTCAGTACCAAAAACACAGAAAAAGCTGAAAGTGACACTGTGGCTTAAGTGGGTAAAATGATAGCCTTGAGCAAAAGAAGCTCAGAGACAGTGCCCAAGCCCTGAGTTCAAGCCCCAGGAGCGGTAAAAAAAAAAAAAAATCAGAAAACTGGTCATGTTGCCTACCTGTCTATGTCTATAGCCACATACAAGACCTTCAGTGACTTAAATGTATCCTTATTGTACTACTCAATAAAGGAAGTATCCTATTTATAGGAAAACATAATTACTTCCCTATAGATCTTCACTTATTATTTTAAAGAAGTAAAACTTATATTTTTCTCTGAACAGGCAGTTGTACTTACTATGGAGTTAGATGCTATTTAAGTTCCCTTCTTTTAAATCTGTGAAATTAGATATGAAGTGGGGGTGAATATGTAAGATGTACTGGCATGCTTAGACAGAAATAAGTTTCATTATGATGGAATTTTATTAGACCAACTGCTTATTCACTGTGGGCATTCAGAGCCTCAGAATCTTAAGATAGTGCCAGAGAAATCCCATCTGGTCCTGCTAGCCATACATAATAATTAACAAGGGTTTATTTAGTTCAGAATTCTATGAAGAAACAGAATATATTAAATGAGAGGAGAGCTCTACCATGAATGGCAGATTTTAAAACAAGGTTCCAGCACCCTGTACTACCAAGAGGTAGAGTTTCTTTATTTATCAATAGATAAAAATCTTGCTTTGATCTATAGAATGCAGTTGAGGTAGTTGTGCCTATGTTCTGGAACCTGAGAGCTCAAAAACCCTTGTCCTTTGTTTTTCTGGACCACCACCAGCTAGCTAGCTGACCTAGCACAGCGAAGGATGAGAAGCCAGACGGAGGAGAATTCGGATGAGAAGATGCTGTGAACAACTAGACTAAGCAAAAAGTTTTTGGCTAAACTGGATCAAGTTCTGTAGCTCATAACTCTCCAGTTCCAGACCAATCTCTGCTTCAAGGTTTATTTTTTATAAATGATATAAATTTTGACTTTTTTGTTTGTTTGTTTGTCATAGGGCTTGAACTCAGGGCCTGGGCCTGGGTGTTGTCCCAAGCTCTTTTGCTCAAGACTAGCTCTCTACCACTTTGAGCCACAGCTCTACTTCTGGTTTTCTGGTGGTTAGTTGGAGGTAAGAGTTGTTTTTGTTGGTTTGTTTGTTTGTTTTTGGAATTTTCTTCCTGGGCTGGCTTCGAACCACAATACTTTGTAGCTAGGATTACAGGTGTGAGCCACTGGCATTTTGACTCATTTTTGCATAAGTTTGAATTATAGTGTTTAGCTATAGACCATTTATCCATTGATTTCTGGGAAATCTGCTTTTTTCCAAATATACTATGCAAAATGCTGACTACCTTCTTTGGAGAAGAGCGTGGCTTGCTGCAGATCTCTGCATTTCTAATATAAGCTTGTGGCTCTGTGTTCCCTTGTAAGATCAGCATACTCATCAGTGTGGGGGATGAGAGAATATTCATATTCCAGGAGAGAGGAAGGTTTCTTGCTTGTTATCTGCATTGAAAACATACTGTATTGTGTTAAAATCATCTGGATTTGGGGCTGGGAAGGTGGCTCAGTGGTAGAGCGCTTGTCTTATATGCATGAGGCCCTGGGTTCAATTCCCCAGCACCACATAAGCAAAAAGAAAAAAAAAGCCGGAAGTGGCGCTGTGGCTCAAGTGGTAGAGCGCTAGCCTTGAGCTGAAGAGCTGAGGGACAGCACCCAGGCCCAGAGTTCAGGTCCCACGCCTGAACCCACCCCCCCCCAAAAAAAAATCATCTGGATTTCACTTTGTCTATGATTTTTTATTTGTGGTGACTGCTTGTACAATGTTAAGAAATATTGGGAGATCAACTCCAGGCTCAGTTCTAACTGATTGGCAATATCTTTTCTGTGGAGGAAAATGCTCTAATATAACACCCAGTGTGTCCCATAGGTGAGCATGGTACTTCCTATGAAACAATTACGCAGTTCTTGTCTGTTAGCATCAGTAGCACTAGGGAATTTCTATTTAATCACTTTCTATTCAGTAGGCATAACTTATCAAGTTATTTTAGCTAGCCTGGATAATATTTAATGAAATTCACTAGTAATCAATACTTTAGAAATAGTAATATCATCAGAAGTACAGTGGTTAGTATTTTGGTCATTCTTATTTATATAATTTCTTTAATAATCATGTGTAATGGCTACTTAGTTGTTTAATCTGTAGCAATGTTTTAGAAAGACATCTTTTAAAGCTATAGGTTAAAGTTATAATGATAAAGCTACAGTAAGTTGCAGAGGCCTCAGAGGAGATGAGATGTACTATATGGGTTGGCAAACTGGGACAGCAGGCCCAAACCAATCTGTCACCTGCTTTTCTAAGTTTTATTGCCAGGCCCATTGAGCTCAGAGTGTGTGTGGCTGCTTTGGTGCCAAGATGATAAGCTGAAGTGGTTGTGAGAGTCCTGCAGAGACCTTATGACATGTTATGCCTAAGGTATTTACTTTCTGATCTGTTACAGACAAAGTTTGCTTACTACTGATGGATTCAAATGCTAAAGGATCTGACATTTATTGATCATTCTTCCTATTCAAGGAGCTATGATGGACAGAACACTTTGAATGGCTCTTTTTTTCTAAAACAAAGCAAAGGCTTTATCTGAAACAGTGGTTTTAAATCCTGTCTGCTCATTAAAACCAACCAGCTAGAGAATATATTTTTATGTTTAAGGTTTTTTTAATTTAAAATTTCATTTTCATTGGTAGTTACAAAAGAGTTTCATTGTGAAATTTCCATGCGTGCACACAATATACCCGGATAAAATTCACTATCCCTCATCTTCTCTCTCCTCTTCCCCACAGTGTGAGTGTGTGTGTGTGTGTGTGTGTGTGTGTGTGTGTGTGTGTGTGTGTGTGTGTGTGTGTATTGTACTCAGCTTGAACTCAGAGCTTAGACATTGTCCCATAGCTTTTTTGTTCAAGGCTGCCATTTTACCACTTGAGCCACAGCTCCACTTCTGAGTGTTTGTTGTTTGTGTGTGTGTAAATAATTGGAAATAGGATTCTCAAGGGCTTTCTTGCATGAGCTGGCTTTAAAATGTCATCCTCAGATCTCAGCACTCCCTGAATAGCTAGGATTACAGATGTGCACAACTAACGCTTGGTTCCCTTTTCTTTCTTAAAACAATTTCAACAGGTTTCATAGTTCTACTTTTGTATACTCATATAAAGTGGCATGCTCATCCTCCTTCATCCTGTGTTTGTCTTCCACGCTCTCTCTGGTATCCATCTTTCAATCAAACCTGTTTTTCATTTCTTTAGTTTATTCCTGCTTTACATCATTTTCTTTAGAGTATATTAATGCACAAAGAGGACTAAGGCATTACAGATATACATATGTTTTGCTTTGGTCATATTAACATCCTCTGTTGCTTTCAGTGAGTTTTCTTATGCATCTTTATGCATATACACAATGCATTTGGATATTACTCACTTTCCTACATTTCAGGTAGTGTTTTTTTTTGTTTTGTTTTAAATCTCTCATTCAATTTAAAAAGTGACCTGCATGGGGTCTGGGTGTTGTACTATTTTGAAAGCAATTCAGTCAATTTGATGTGAATCGGGATGGATAAACATCGATCCAGACTATTATTTTGCACTGGAGCTACTTGCTCTTCTAAAGGTTAGATATAGCTTTACTACCCAGTTTGACTTATAGTGACTCAACTATCACATAGGAAATCAATATTTAAATTTAACAAAATGAAAAATAAACTTTCAAGGAATAGGGGTTGCTATTTCAGAATGGGTGTGCCTTTTTAAAGTTCTTGATTATAAGAATTCTAATCTCTCTCTCTCTCTCTCTCTCTCTCTCTCTCTCTCTCTCTCTCTCTCTCTCTCTCTCTCTCTCTCTTTCTCTCTGTGTGTGTGCGTGTGTGTGCACATATATGTTCTGGGGCTTGAACTTGGCCTGAGTGCTGTTCCTGAGCTTTTTTTTTTTTTTTGCTTAAGGTTTGCACTTTGCTACTTGAACCACAGCTCTACTTCTGGTTTTTTGGTAGTTAATTGCAGATCAGAATCTCAGGGACTTTCCTGCTCAGCCTGGCTTCAAACCATGATCTTCAGATCTCAGCCTCCTGAGTAGCCAGAACCACTGGTGCCCAGAAAGAGTTAGCATTTCTTACTAATAAAATGGAATAATTTATTTCACAGATATATGGATTAAAAATGCACTATTTGTTAGAATAGTTTGCTTTACTTTCTTAACATCCTTGAGCCATCTACTTCATAAAACCAAGCCTCATTTTGGTATCCTTTTTTTTTAAGAACAAAAGACAAGTGCTTTATTATGAAAAAGGTTCAAATAAAATTTCTGTGTGCAGCAGTGAAAGTGAATAAAGATTTGCATCAGTTCTATTGAATGAACATATTCTTTATGGCTGTTAGAACATTGTAACACTTAGAAGATATTTGGCAAATTGGATAAAATATAGGTAAATGAAGCTTGGATTTGCTAAAATAATTTTTCCTAGTTCTATATATGTCAAATGATAATGACTATCCAAGAAATATAGACCAGAAAGCTTCTTAGAACTGTTTTAAATATATTACAGGGATATATTCATTCTTTTTCTGATGTAGTGCACAAGTAACTTGTCATGGGCTTGAGTAATGCTTGAGTAATGATTCTAATATATAACCTACCAGTGATTCCTATAGATATCTGAAAGCAAGGTTTATAGGAATTATTGGAATTTTCATAGGTGGAAAGTATTTATAAATATAAAAATTCACACTTTAGGATACTTAATACCAAGTACATGGCTTGAGATCTTCCCATGCAGCTACTCTACCTTCAATAATAAATATATACATTTCCAATTAACTGCTCAACAGGTAGCTTAAGCTATTTGGATATGAAAACTTCTATCCCTTTTGCCCAAATCCATTTGGAATCAATCTTCAAAACCTGACTTGACCCCACCCATCCTCACTAATGTCAAATTTTCTCTTTTCTTCCTATTTTCATCTAAGCTTGAAATATTCTCTATCACCAACTAAGAATTTAGATTAGCACTAAGAATTTGCATTAGACATACTTATAAGTTTCTAACTAAAAGCAGAACAAAATAGAAAGAAATCAAAAGAGAAAAAAATCTCTGTATGAATGACAAGTATCTATTCTAGTTTTAAAAATTACTTTTAGCCAGATGTCAGTGGCTCCAGCTTGTAATCTTAGCTACTCAGGAGGCTGAAACTTCTAAATCTTGATTCAGCACCAGCATGGGCAGGGAAATCTGAGGAATCTATTTACAATTATCTAGCAAGGACTGCACTCCAGTATAGCTATATCTGATGATAGAGTATTAGCTGTGAGCAAGAAAGCTGGGCAAGAGAAAGAGGTCCTGAGTTCAAGTCCCAGAAATGGTGCCTATTTTCAATTGAGTTGGCAGCACCACTTTCTTTAATATGCATCAAAACAACCATTGGTTATGAATCCAATTTTTACTATCATGAGTTAATTTCTCAAGGTTACACAGCTAGTAAACAATCTGCTTCCCATGGTTCTATGTAGTTAACAAGTACTTTTAATTAAAAATCAGTGACTTCTAAATTAATGAACTTTGTCTGAGTTGGAAAATAACTTGATTCTTCATGTCTTAGAGTATATTATAGACAGTTTGGATGGAGAATTTTCACCTCCCTATCAGTAATATAAGTAGTTTTCGAAATACCTGTGTATTCAGAGTAACTTCCCATTGCTTCCTAAGACACTTTAGTCTCTTCATAATGTCCACCCTTTGAGGCTAAGTCCTTTTTCTTTAGGTGAACAGGGAAACTTTGAAAAATTACTGTAGTTTGATGTCTTACAACTTATTGCAGTGCTCTGCAAGTTCAGACATTTTCTGCAATGAACAGAGTACAAATGTAGCTAAGTGTTAATTAAAAAGAACATCTTGAGTGTAAACATTAAAAATTGATCACCTTCTGTGAGCAATTTAATTTATGAGCATTAACATATTCTAAGCTGATGTCTTATATTTTACTAGATATCTTTTAGTGCATAATGAAGCGAAAGAAGGAAGAACCCTGTACAAGAAGGTATTCTAGTTTCCTATTACTCAGTCGCTGTGGATATGCAGACTCTAAGGTCAGAGAGGCAGCTACTTTCTATGGGCAGTGGCTGCAAAAGCAGCAGAATCCTCAGCATTCTTGTTTCCACAGTTCTGTTAGCATCACAAGACCTGATTACACTTTAATCATTTTTGACAAAGTGGGGGACTTGTGGAGTGGCTCCAGTTTTTCTTTCCTTTTGGGTTCTACTAAATCATTAATGAATGCATTTATTGATTTTTTTCAGCTTGTGCAGTAAGGTATAGCAGAGTACGCACATGAGAGAATCGAAAAAAAAATTAAATTTCACTGCTAAAGTCAGCTCCCTATCTCTGTGAGCTTAACTAAGGGAAATTCCTTCTCCCTGCCTTTCAGACTATTCTCAATGCTATGATTCTGATAGTGTATTTTGAAAACATTGTTAAATAGAATTCATGCTCTATAAGATGGTAAGCCAGTGAACTGTGTTGGTCCTTTGACATTATTCCCTACCTTTTATTGTCTTCACAACTCCCAGTAACCTAGTGGTCCAGGGCTTTTCTGATCTTCCCTTGTCTCTCGGAGATTTGTGAAGTTATTCTAGACCTTCCTTGCTTGCCTCCTTTCTACTCTTCTACAAAACTCATTGATCTCTTTTCTGTCCCTTTAGTACATCATGCTAATAGGAAATTTGATTTGTTCGTCTATGGCCAGACAACGCCAGTTGACCATGAGAGTATATGGAAGTACAAAGGTCCCTGCTCTCAGATACTGTTAAATGATTTTATTTTTTTTTAACGAAAAAAGAAAAAAGACCATAGTTGAAAGTCTAATCAGCATGTTATTGACTTTGGAGAGAATCTCCTTAAATGGATAACATCATGATAGATTCAGCCAAGCAAGAGCATGTGCAGAATGGAGAGACTACATGTCAACATAGGATACCAAAACACACAAAACAATAAAGATCCATTTTATAACAACTTACAATCCCTTGAGAATTACCATAATCTCTTCTAAAAAGCAGCATTTACAATTAATTTTTATCTCTTAAAGAGCTCACTGCCTTAGTTCAAATTTTTTGAAGATGAAGATTCTCCAGAATCACATCATGTAGAATTATTTACTCTGCATGCAAGTATATATTTAGTCTTCTGCAAGTATATATTGTTTCATCTATGTATGCAAGATAGAAATATTTTTCAACAATTCTTAAATATCTTATCATTACCAAGAGAATATTTTAAGATGGTTATGGGGAAGAATCTTTCATCTTTCTTTTTTTTGCTTAATTTATTAAATAAGGACATATTTTAATGAGGAAATGATGATTCATGGACACAAATATGGATGCTTAAAATCTCAATCGATGTTCTTGTGTAAAAATAGCAATATGTATATTTTAAAATGAAGCTGTAATTAGTAGTTCATCAAAATAAAAGTGTATTGACTGATTCTGGCCTCTGACTTATTTGGGAAGATGAGTTAATGGCAGGATTGCTAGTGCAGAACAGTTAGTGCCAGTCTTCAAAAACTGATGCAGGAATAATAAATCCAAATGGAATTTGAAAATACTAAAAGCATAATGGTGTTTGAAAGAGTTTCATCTTATTAGATTGTCGAGAAAACAAAATGTAGTGATTTATTTTAATACCGAGCTCATCATCAGAAGATTTATTAACAAACAGTTTTTAAAAATAAAGATTCCAGTCCAAACAGTATTTTCTGGAATTTTTAGAGTAATGGAGTAAAAATTATTTCTGATTCCAAAATCCTATAGCTTTAGGAACCTAGCTCATAGTATGGGAGATTTTTTAAATTAAAAATAATTCCAGTTTTCTGTGTTTTAGTTTTAGCTCAGGGCTGCTATGCATTAAAAGGAGAGAAAATCTGGATAAAAACAATTTTTCTGTCATCTGCTAGATACCTATGTCTGATTGTTTCTATAACTCTTTCTACACATTTTTACCAGGCTTCAAAAAATACACTTACTCTCTGGCATGATTTAAGGATCATGAATAATCTGATCATATATAATATGTAACATATATTATATAAAATATTTTTCTATGACAAATACTAATATATTAATTGCATGTCAATATTTGCCAAAGAAAAATTATATTATAGCTGGATAATAAAATTCATGTTATAATTTTAATTCTTCAAAAGAAGTCATTTAATAGGTTCTTAATTTCCCAGTGGACATTCTTTCAGTTTGTACATCAATGGAGCAGGGTTGGAGTTGGGGATTGAAGACAGTCATCCTAGTGTAGAAGGAGGAGATTGAGGGAATCAGCATTGTGGCAAACACTAGTGCAACCAAATCAGCCACTTTATAGCCAATCATCTTTAGAAGTGCAGTGCAAGAATGGGAATAATAATTCTCACATTACAGTAATCTTGAGAGAGCTGTAGGAAACAGAATGAATAACTTTGGGGGAAAGTAGTATACAATGAGTTATTACAACCTGGGAAATAATAGGGGAAGAGGCAGGACAAGTCAGTTTTGTCTTCCCTAGGCCTACCTCCACTAAATCATTTTGGTAACAGTTTATTTGTGCTTGGAACAGACATTATCTAGGATAGCTGTATTAATGAGGACACTTTTAGTTGTTAGTGAGGGCAATTACATTAGTAAAGAAGGAAAAGAATTCACTGGCTCATGGAAATTATGGAAAACCCAAGTGCTTAAAAAGATGTCATCAAGAATCCTTATAATTTACCAATTGTAATTGTTAGTTTTAATTGTCAAATTGATTGGATTGAATAGCACTTAGGAGCACAGTTCCAGGTGTGTGTGTGTGTGTGTGTGTGTGTGTGTGTGTGTGTGTGTGTGTGTGTGTGTGTGTGTGTGTGTGTGTGTGTGTGTGTAGAAAGGATTAACTATAGGGAAAGATATTCCCTGAATGTGGGCAACATCTTCCCATAGACTGAGGGTCCACATGGAATAAAAAGCATAAAGGAGAAAGCCTCTAGTATAGACTATTTCTCTCTCACTCCTGGTTTTCATAATGTGAGCTGTTCTGCTATTCCACGCACTCCCTGTCATGATGGACTAAACCTTCTGAACCAAAATAAATCTTCCTCTTTTAAACTCTGGCATTTTCTCACAACACAAAAAAATAACACAGCAAAAAATGGCCCCAACAGCTTCAATCTTAAAAACCCCTAGTGTAGAGATTTGAGAAGGGCAGAGACAGTTCTGTCAATCATTTTCAGTCTCCACAAAAGGATATTGAGTCACCCTGAGGTGTTATTTGCCAACATCTGAGCCAATCACAGTAGCTGGAACTTTGAGGGTTTTGATTGGCCAGACTAAGGGGCCGGAGAGTTGACATATTGTCATCATAGCTTCACCGGGAAGAAGACAGTTTCTAATATGATAGCTCCCAAAAATGTGTTGGGCAGATAAAATAATCAGGTATCAGATACTGAATGAAGTAGGAAAAAGGTCTCATTTTGGAGCGGATAAAGAGTAGTTTCATAAGTACTGAAGGACGGGAATGAGTGACAATGGTTCCACATGGGATTGTTTTTGAAAAATCTGCAGAAAAAGCTTCCTGCACCAGGTTGGATTCCCCTGTTTTATGTTCCCTAAGCATTTGGAACTTTCTCTATACTACCACTGTGCACTGTTTCCCCTTAGTTCCTGATAGGTGCTTTCTCTCTCTCTCTCTCTCTCTCTCTCTCTCTCTCTCTCTCTCTCTCTCTCTCTCTCTCTCTCTCTCTCTCTCTCTCTCTCTCTCTCTCTCTCCCCCTCCCTCCCTCCCTCCCTCCCTCCCTCTTTCTCTCTCTCTTTCTTTCTTTCTTTCTTTCTTCCTTCCTTTCTTTCTTTCTTTCTTTCTTTCTTTCTTTCTTTCTTTCTTTCTTTCTTTCTTTCTTTCTTTCTTTCTTTCTTCCTTCCTTCCTTCCTTCCTTCCTTTCTTTCTTTCTTTTCTTTCTTCTTTTGACTTCTATCCCTATGAAAGTATTACTTTGGTTGTCCCATTTATTGTTGAATATCAGCACCTGTTGTAATGTAGAAACCCTAGTAAGCTCTGCAAGTATACGAATGGATGAGTGAATGAACAGATAAGTGGAGATGCTCTTTTTATTCCTTCTAGTACTGGACAATCCCTGCAGACTTTCTTTGTTCCTCTGCTTCTCTCTGCATGGGTTCCTCTTCCCTCTCTAGGTATGCTTATTCTGGACTTTGCACAGCCCTAGCACACATTTAGCCCTGATTTTGTATATTATTTTAGTTCTAGAATCTCTCGGTATCCCAACTTCAAATTTGATAATTAGACTAAAATTAGGCACATTTTGGATCGAATTTCCATGCCTTTATCTATGAAACTACAGAAGGGCTCTAAGTAGTTAGATGTGGCAAGGTCTCATCTCTTTAGTAAGATCTCTGCTTATAAATATACATTATCACCAACACTCCAGAGATTTGCATAAGAAATCAGACACAAGATCTTTCGTGTATCATGATTATGATACCTCCTGTCAACTAGTCATATTCAATAAGTAAGTTCTTGCTGAGACATAAGATGCTAAACTACTGGAAGTGAAGCAGGCTACTGATGATGTTAGTGATGTTACCAATGTCCTTGAGATCCTTATCAGGGAATTATTCACTCATTAAATCAATACTAATTGAGCTCGGAGCCCCTAGTTAATGTTAGGAACTGTGCAAAAAGCTGGAGGTGAATGAGATAGATAGTCTCTATTCACACAAATCATGCTTAGGTGGGAAAGATGAGCAATTAAAGTACTTATTATAATGTGTCATGAGAGCTGTGATAGAGGGAAAAGCTTTAATAGGGAAGCAAATAAGATAAGGATCCAACTTGAGCTAAGGAACTGGGTATGCCTTCCTGAGAATGTGGTCCTTAAGCTAGCCTAGGGAGGAAGATTAGGCTTTTTCTAGGTATAAGAGGAGAATTAGAGGGAGATTTATCTAAATAGTGGTCATCATATAGAAAATTATATGAAAATATCATCCCACCCCCATCAATCTGAGACTATATTGTAACTAATGTTTAAGAAATGTTAACCTGAGTATATATAGTATCACCCTGTCTTTTTCATTTAACTATATTTTATGGAAATCAGTTATTTATAGATTCAATCCAAATCATTTAGTAGAGATTTAATTTATTCTTTAAAACTATGGTCTATTCCTTTTTGTAGATATGCTACAATTTATTGAACTATTCATGAATAAATGGATTTTTCTTTGTTTCTGTATTTGCCATTAACACAATGGTGCATAAATATCAAATTAATATATATATATATATATACTAGAAATTTTATTTTCTGAGAGTATTGTTTCTAGGATTATGGAAAGTGTATTTGAAATTTTAATAGGTGTATCAATTGCTTTCCCAAATATATGGCAATATGTATTTTCATCAAATTTTGAAGCTAGCTTTTTATTGAGATCATTTTTATTTTCAAATCATTACAAATATTCTCTTTGATTTTTATTAGTGCATATTAATTTTGTAAAGTGTGGGTTTATAGTGACATCTTCATTCATGCATATAATATACTTTGATCATATAAACTCCCCATTTCCCCCAATTAATCCTGTTTTCTAACATTTCTCCTTCTACTTTCCCCTCCCACTGATTTTCCATAGAAGAGAAAGCTCATGTGTGAGAAAGCTCATATGTGAAATCACTTGTCCCTCTGAGTATGGTTTATTTTGGTCAACTTAAATTTTTTTTATAGCATGGTTATGTTATTTCAAGAATCCTTGTTTTACACATTCTCAGTTATTATCCATTTAAGTTTATATATTCACATTGCAAAGTTAAACATTCACTGCCATTTCCTTTCAGCTTCTTTCCTTTTCATTAACATGTATTAATTTTCATGTGAATGAGGTTCAGTGTGATATTTCAAAACATGCATACAACATGCACTGATCAAATCCAACTTTCCTTTATCCAACATTTCCCCTAACCCTATAACTTTCCCAGCCTCTGGTAGTCACTATTCAATGTTTAGGTCAGCTTTTTCTAATTTCCATTTATGGATATATGGTAGTCCTCTTCTGTATCTTGTTTATTTCACTTAGCACAATAAAATCTCTCCTGATACAAATGGCAGGATTTTATGACCAAATAATACTCACGTCATTTCTACCAAAGAGGACCCAATGCCAGAGTATCAATTGTCCATTCAACTTAACATATTAATCCATTGATGGACACCTAACTTGACTCTGTACTTTAGTTATTGTAAACAGTGCTGCAGCAAACAGAGCTATGCTATGCAGGTATTTATTTTGTGTAATAATTTTTTTTCCTTTGGATAGGGTATCTTGGATGCTTTTGAGATTTTGGAGGGGTCTTATTTTCTCTCTAGGATTGTTGATGTTTTTCCATCATTTTCTGGCTATTTAGATGAGAAGACAAGCCTTTTCAATATTTCTTTCCTTCTAAAAATGTATTCGCTTGTTCTTTCTTTTGAAGTCTTATAAAAGTTGGTTTAAAAATTCTTTTTTTGGCATCATCTTATATGGTCATATGTACATAGCTTAAGTGATATGAACACCAAGATAGAGATACAAGAGGTTATATCTTGCTTGCTGTTGTTTTTAATGTATTTATAATGTACTATGTATTTTTTTTGTTCTTTTGTATGTTAATCTCCCATGGTATAACCCCTGTTTTTACTGTATTTGATTCAGGTGCCCTGAATCTTGTATATACATTTTTCTAGTTTGAGGAGGGGAAGGGAAATAACAAAATGCTGAAATAAGGATACAGGTTGACCCATTGTAACAATGAGATGTACAAGACACTATGCTGAAAATGAACTTTACAATTTCGGGGGCTGGGGGGAGGGGAAGTAGGAGTTGGAGAGGTGGGGAGGGAAGGGATGGTAGGAGAAAAAAAAAGAAGGTAACAATGCTCAATAGGAAATGTACTCATTACCTTACTTATGTAACTGTAATTCCTCTGTACAGTATCTTTACAATAAAACTATGTAAATTTTATTTTTAGTTTAGCAATCTTGCTTGGTCATGCTACTTTATCCATCTGAATCTCCACAATCACTTTAAGTCTGTTCTCTTCTGTCAATTCAGGGTCATCCTGAAATCAAGTACATGATTACTTTCTCTCCTCAAGCTGTAATATTTTTGTCATTCTCATGTTATGTCTTACTGTTCTCATGTTTTCTTCTCATGATTTCTAGCCCTTAATTATTCAGTTATAACTTCTTTTTAGCTTCCAGGTTACTCATTTGAATATCATTTATTAATTTGTATACTTTAGTTTGAAAAAATCACAGATTTGATTTCCTGTTATAGACAGCATTATAACCCTATCAAAGTTTATATGTTGAAGTCCTAAACAATGTGATTATATTTAGAGAAGTAATGAAGGTTCCCTGAGGTCACTGAAGTCACAGTTTCAATTCTTTGTGACTAGTACCCTTATGAGAAGAGATTTCACTTTTTTGGGGGGGGTGTCCGGTTGTGGGGCCTGACCTCTGGGCCTGGGCGCTGTCTCTCAGCTCTTCAGCTCAAAGCTAGTGCTCTACCACTTGAACCACAGCGCCACTTCCGGCTTTTTTCTTTTTGCTTATGTGGTGCTGAGGAATCGAACCCAGGGCCTCAGGCATGCAAGGCAAGTGCTCTACCACTGAGCCACCTTCCCAGTCCCCGAGATTTCACTTTTCTAAGCATAGAGGAAAGGCCATGTGAGGATACAGCAAGGTGGTAGCCATTTGCAAACTGGAAGAGCCCTTATGAGGAACTAAATTTGCCCACAGTTCCATAGGGACTTCCTGTTTATAGTACTGTGAGAGAAAAAAAAACAACCCAAAACCTGTTGTTTAAATATTGTTTGTGGTGTTATGTAAGACAATTAATATAGTTCCAAGATTTATTTTAAAATAGTACAGAAGTTGAAGTCAGCTTTTTATTATTATTTCTAGGAGCAGAAGTGACACAAATATTGTGGTTTGGGTTGACATCTATGTTCTTTTGCAATTCCGTTTTGCGGGAGACCCTCTCTCTCCTGGAGGGAGTGCCTGAGTTTCCTTTCTCTTCCCGCTGTGTCACTCTTGGGTGCGTTCTTTCTTTCCTTGCCTACTCACTGCATCTCAGGACTAAATTTCTCCATTCCCAGATTTCTGTAGCACTTGGCCAAGCTCAGAGCAAGGAGGATCCAATGCCAGGGAATTAAGTCATTGTGGGGATGAAATGAAATTCAGTTGAAAAGAACTTAAACTGATTCCCTACATTTATTTCTAAAAATTCAAGTGAAACAAAAATTTTCTATATTATTGTCCTAGAGGCGCTACTGATATTGCACTGAGTTTTTATTTACATATTACAAGCCCCTAAGAAAGCACCATACTCCACAGGAACTGTCCAGCTTCCCCTGCTAGTACCTAAGGCTTGGTTCCTGAGAATAGGTTCCTTAACCTTGGTGTGCCCTAGTTTCTATAACTTTAACAAAGGACAAGAATACCTGCCCTACTTGCTTCACAGAGTTGTTAGGAGACAAAAATGGACAACCGAATGGATTTTAAAGTGGTATAAAATATATGTCATGGTTTGACAATATCACAGAATACAATGAACTTTGAACATGAAAATAATAACTTCCCTTCACGCATGAAGATTTGTTTTATACATCTATATTTGTATTAAAGGCATCTTTCCCCTTTGATTTATCCTGCAAAGAAAGAAAGAAAAACTCAAGTGTCATAAATTTTTACTAGATGATAAGTATACTTTCAAACAGATATTTTTTAAATAAAGATGATCCTCATTTCACAGATAAGGAATTTTATTAAGTACTAGAACAAGAATTTGAACTGAACCTGCAACCCAACATGTGTTATAATTAATTTGCAGTCACTCACATACTCAGTACTTTTACTTTGATTTCTGTCTTATTGATGGATTCCATATTTGTGTGCGTGATTGTCTCATTATCAGTCTTTCATCATTTGTCTTTACATCTTGTCTCCAGTCTCATACTACCTTCTTTACAGGTCCTGCTTCATCTACTCTTTCTCTTTCCTCTCCTTCACAGGCTAGTTTAGCGAATATATCTGCCTCCATTTCTTCTTTGCATTTTTCCATACAAGGCATCATATTTTGTTTTGCTCTTACCACCTCATTTAAAACTGCTCTCTGTGTCCTCAAAACTATTGAACAGTTTTAGCAATTATCTCGTTTGATTTCTCAGCGACATTTAATAAATCCTAGCAATGCTTTCTTTCTTGTACATATCTATGAATTTCCTTTTCCTGCTTTGTTTTCTACCTCTTTAGTAGAGTTTTTAGACTTTCCCAAAGGTTCATTTTTTTTCTTTTGTGCAGATGCCAGGGTTTTAACTCAGACCTCATATTTTCACTCCACTTTTTCTCTTGAACCACAACTACTTTGTTTTAAACTATGTTTATTATTATGTTTGAGTAGTTTTTCAAAAGGGTTACCATTGAACATATCAGTTTATCATAAATGCATCTTGATACATCAAGATGCATCTTCATCATATTCCCTTATCTCTCACCACCCAAGTCCTCTTTTCTTTCTTTACTCTCACTCAATATGGTGGTTGAGTTCTTAGCCAGGGCAACAGAGCAAGAAGTGAAAGGGAGATGAGTAGAAAAGGAAGAAGTCAAATCGTCCATATTTTCTATCTTACACTTAAAAAATAATAAAGAATACACGAGGAGTTGTGGAGGTGGGGAGAGAAGAGATGGTAGGGGAAAAACAAAGAAGGAGGTAACAATGCTCAATCAGAAATGTACTCATTACCTTCCTCATGTAACTGTAACCCCTCTGTACAGTATTTTTACAATAAAAATATACACAAAATAGTAACAATAAAATCAGGAGAAAATTGAAAAAAAATCTTAAATATAAAATACTTTAAAAAAGTTACAATATATGAATTAACACGCAAAAATTGATTTCTGTATATCAGTGGTGAACTTTTTTATATTTTTATATTTTTATTTTATAGTTGTACAAAGGAGTTGCCATTCAACTGAGCAGTTTGTAAATACAATGCATTTTGATCAATGTCACCTCTTTCTATATTCTCACTCACCCGTCCTAACCCACTTCTTCCCTTACTTGTCTTCATTTTGTAGGACATGTATTGAATTGTTTGCCATGTAACCAAGCAGTTTGTCTATGCAATGCATCTTGAGCTGTATCATCCCTTCAACACTTTCACCCTTCTCTGACCCACTCCTTCTCTATTTTTCTTAATTTCATGGTACATGCACTAAATTCTTGACTGCATTTTCTCCACTTTACTCCTTTCTTCTTTGCCCCACCCCCTTGCAAATACTCATTTTTTGGTACTTATTTTGTTGGACTTTGGCTTAGTCTCCCTAAGGAATTGTATTACTTGAGCTCTCCATAAAGTCTATTTCACTTAAGTTAACTCATTGTAATGGCTTGCATACCACTTAGTGTGTTTACTTATAGATTTATAGGCAAATTCTAGCTACCACAATGAGGGGAACCATGCAACCTTTGCTTCTGTCACATGACATAATTTTTTCCAAGTCTATTTCCTTATGAATGATATGATATCATTCTTCCTGATGGATGAACAGAATTCCATTGTGTATATATAGCACATTTTCTTTGTCCATTCAACCATGAGGAACATCTGGGCTATTCCATATCTTTGCTATGATATCTCTTGAGCTACACCTCTTTTTTCTTTTCTTTATTCTTTCATTCTTTCTTTCTCTTTCTTTCTTTCTTTCTTTCTTTCTTTTTTCCTTCCTTCTTTCCTTCCCTCCTTCCTCCCTCCCTTTCTTTCTTTCTTTCTTTCTTTCTTTCTTTCTTTCTTTCTTTCTTTCTTTCTTTCTTTCTTTCTTTCTTTCTTTCTTTTCCTTCCTTCCTTCCTTTCTGTTTTTCTTTCTCTCTTTCTTTCTTTCTTTCTTTCTTTCTTTCTTTCTTTCTTTCTTTCTTTCTTTCCTTCCTTCCTTCCTTTCTCTTTCTCTCTCTCTCTTTCTCTCTTTCTCTCTCTCTTTCTTTCTTTCTTTCTTTCTTTCTTTCTTTCTTTCTTTCTTTCTTTCTTTCTTTCTTTCTTTCTTTCTTTCTTTCTTTCTTTCTTTCTTTCTTTCTTTCCACAGCTTTTTGTTGGTTAATTGGCACTAAGGGTCTAGAGGATTTATCTGCCCTCAATTGGTCTAAAAAATATTTCTTTTTTAGATCTAAGGATTTTATGAGTGCTTAGCACCAAAGACTTTTTATCTCTAATTTTTAAATATAAATGTTTCTCTGGAGACTTATCTATTTGTATTCATTTCATTCTTCCAAGGAGATCTGAACATAGTTAGTTAAACATTGATGACCTAGGAATCATTGAATCCAGTCTAGATTTCTCTTCTGACTTATAAATATATACATCTGACCAACTGGATAGCCTTACTAAGAGGTCTCACAGGTTCTTCAGCTTCACCAGATCTACAATGGAATTTTCAAGAAGCTCAATAACCAGAATAGCCACTCAGCGTTTTCCTTTTCTCCCTTAGCACCTTCTTTCCATTTCTCCTCCAGGTCCTGTAAATAGCCTCAAACCTATTCATCCTCTTTACCATTTTAGCTATTATCTAGTCGATGATAACTTATTGCTCTTGTTTCTTCCTCATCCACTCTGTATTTAGCATCTAAAATGAGCTTCCATATCCTTTAGATCTGATGGAGGACAAAAAATAGTGGGATTCTGATTGGTTCTTTCAGGTGAAACAGTTCATTCAGGCCTTCTTTCAAAACAATTATGTAAGGCTGAATGAGGCTAAGTAAGGAAGATCAGAACATGGTGACTCCTGAAAAGATTATTGTTGGAAAATGTGATTGGTTTTCTAAAAGGATATGGTATTCATTCAGCTTCCCAGATGGAATTACAGTGAAACTGGAAAGGAGGCTTGAATTCTCCTTATGTCTGGCCCTGGCCCAGGAGACCTGGAAGCAAAATTTTAGTACTCATATCTCAGAAGTAGAACCTAAGTTCCAGTGATATACTAACATATAATAAGTTTTTCTCTACTTTCTCTTTCTCCACCATTCTAATTTTACTACATTTATTTCCAGTTCTATCCCTGGTAAAATGTTTCAGCATAGTTCTAAGCAAGGTACATCATTTGCAGTTAGATGTAATGCAATAAAAGCCTTTATATATTCAATCTCCCCTAACTCACAAGCACATCTCTAGTCCTCTGTCATCTCTTTGTGAAGGCAGTGGCCCAGCTCTCTAGTCTAGAGCTCTTTTTTTTAACATCATAATTACAATCAGATTTAGCACAGCTCATTTGGGATTTAGTGACCCAATGGTTTCATTCTGAAATCACCTTTTCATAGTTTAAACTCTAAAGTCATCTTAGAATCCCAACATCTTTCAGGAAAGCTTTAATAAGTATCATCTAAGCTGGTCTCCCTGTACCCAGTCTACATACTCTTCAATCTCTCCTCTTTTCCTTATTTCAGTCTGCAAACTGGTTCCTTATTTAAGTTATTAAGCAATGATACCATGTTTATAAGAAGTCCAAGGATTTAGGCTGACTGAAAAATTCTTTCACTTTTTCTTTTCTTTTTCTTTTTTCCAGTTGTAGGGCCTAAACTCTGGGCCAGGGCGCTTTCCCTCAGCTCTTCAGCTCAAAGCTAGTGCTCTACCACTTGAGCCACAATGCCACTTCCAGGTTTTTCTGCTTATGTGGTGCTGAGAAATCAAACCCAGGGTCTCATGCATGCAAGGCAAACACTCTACCACTGAGCCACCTTCCCATTTTTTTGGCTTATGCGGTGTTGAGGAATCGAACTAAGGGCCTCATGCATGCATGCAAGGTACTCTACCACTGAGCCACCTTCGAGCCCCTTTTTCACTTTTTCTTTTATCAAACTGCACACTCACTTCATTTTGAATTTTGTGATGCTACTCAGCACAGCATTGTTGCTCCATTTATCTGAACCTTTGGAAATGCAATCTTCTGTCTAAAGTTCCCTTCAACCCTCATCTACAAAGCACTGAGCTGCTCACCCTAATGCCTCAGATCAAAGATTTGTCTTATGGAACCTCCCCAAACTTTGGTTAGATTTCACTATTTATTTCTTGACATATTTCTGGTATCTTAAAGTCTCTAGTCCCCTAATAACTTCCTTCATTATTACCTTCAAGGTTATACTTATTAACTTATTGCCTTTTTTTTTTTTGCTAGTCTTGGAGCTTGTACTCTGGGCTTGGGTGCTGTCCCTGAGCTTCTTTTACCCAAGGTGAGGGCCCTAAAACTTGAGCTACAGCACCACTTCAATTTTTTTTAAAGTAGTTTATTGGAGATAAGAGTCTCATGGAGTTTCCTGCCTGGGTTGGCTTTGAACCGTGATCCTCAGATCTCAGCCTTCTGAATAGCTGGATTACAGGTGTGAGTCTCAGGTGTGAGCTGGGTTATACTTACTACCTTTAAGATGACACTTAACATGCATTGTGGAAAAAATTTTGCTAACATGACTACCTTTTATATAAAATCAGATGACCTTTGAGCCTTTCATAAGTCTTGCTATATTGCTCTATATATGCTTATTCAGAAAGGAATATATATGTATATATAATTATTTTTCAATGCTCCATTTTGTCTTTAGATAAGGGTAATAAATGAAAGAATAACAAGGACTTCATTCTTGTATTATTCTAAAATATTCACATGAAATCGACTTCCTAAATCATTAACTATGTCCCCTAAATTCACTAAACTAAAATTTTATTTGCAATAATGCTATGTCTGTCTCTGTTAAGGAAGGCTGGGAATAGTCAGTGTAGCAGCAGAATGAAAGGGGGAGGGCATATGTTAGCAAATGAGAGAGCTTCTGCCTTTCAGGGCCTTGTTCAGCTAATTCCCTCCATCTGCTTTTCTGGTGTCCCAAGTCTACTACAAAGGAAGCCTATTAAAAAGAATGGACATATATGAAAAGAAACCCTATCTTCCTGGTTTTCTGCAGTATACTAGGGCATTGTACACTGACCCTCTTTATCTGAGAAAGTGCCAGTCCCAGGTGAGATGAAAGTTCCCACCACATCAAATCATTCATATAATGAATACTTATGCACCAAAGCATAGACTCTGCCTCACCCCTGCCTGAACCTTCTGGCTTCCCTCCTGGCTGACCCCATTTATGTCCCTGCTGCTAGTTTGTACCCCTGCACTTTCCCTGCTGCCGTTTCTGCTCATCCACATGGCTGCAGGGGGCTCCTGCTGTTCCAGTGAGCCTAATTGGAGCCTTTTTGGCAGTAGTTTTAGGGCAACCTGGGGCAGGGTTTAACCCCTTCATAGTTGGCCTGATTCAAGGTCATGCAGGGTCATCTAACTTGTTGCAAGTTGTATGAGAATTATATGATATATGCAAATACAGCTTAACATTGTGGATAAAGCCACATCTGAGTTCCTCGTTATTTAGTTTTAAGATGACTGGATTTGGCACTATTTCAGGAAATCATAATAGAGTAACACTGAGAAACTGAGACATACACCAAAGGAATAGAGGAAATTCAGATTTTACTACTTCGATGGAGAATAGTTAGAAGGCTGCACAGCTGGAAAGATATCACTGCTGGAATAAATGGTTTATCTCAAATCAATTATAGTGGAAATACATATTTTTAGCTTTTCAATTTAATTTAATTTTTAACTTTAAAATTAAAAGAAAAAATTTTTACCTTAGATAAGTTTCTTTTGCTATTCAGGGGCTCACAAAGAACAGTTACCCTGGGGTAGAGTCAAGCTTTTAATTTTAATTTTATTTTTTGTGATGGTCCTGGGCTTGAACTCAGGTCTTGAGTGCTATCCTTGAGCTCTTTGTGCTCAAGGCTAGCATTCTATCATTTAAGCCAGTCACAATTTTAATTAAACTTTAAAGTATTTTACACAAAATATCACTTTACATACTTTTACCACATGCTTTAATGCATGTGTATATATCTTTTTATTACAAAACTCAAAACATATTATCTTTCTTCCTAACGAAGAGAAATAGATATCTATAAAATACTTTTACATATAAAGTATATCACCTAGGATATATATTTCATAACTGCATCTTGCTACATTTCATTCAGAATCTAAATAAGTGAAAAGCAAGACTCATCATGTTTCAGGCTATTTGAGTTTAGATAACTTAAACAACAAAGTCTACAATTAGGAAATGTAAATTCTTCTCAGTGATGTAATGTAACCCATGATAACATTTTTCATGATTTTCTCTGCTATATGCTTATAGATAGGAAGCATATAATATCATTCCCTATACAGGGGAAGTATTTGTTGAATCTGCTAGGATATAGAGGAGGGTGAAGAAGGAACCATAAAGAGGCTATGCAAAGATGTTATGTGGTGGGGTGGGGATTGAATAAGAGGGATTAGTGAAGGCTTTCTGGAAAACATGTCAAATGTTTCAAATTAATATTTATGGGTATTTTAATAAATTATGAAATATTGGGTTGAAATTACTTTCAGTTTGTGTTATTTTTGTCTTTGTTTATAATGATTTTTTTTCAATCAGGGAAAAACCCCTTCAGACTCAGTAAATCAAATCTGTCATTATTTCCTTGTAGATTTAAGTTATCACACAAAAGATGTAGGGTATATAGTCTTTCTCTAATAACTAGTTCTTAAAAGCTGTTCTAACTCTGGGGACTGATGGTTAATCTTCACACTTCTTCTTTTGTTCATACTGAACATAAGGAAGGAGCAAAGGAAGGCAAGCATCAACTGAGAACAAGGTGAGAATTCGCTCAACCATGGCCCAATGTGAATTAATAGAAAGTGTCTAATTGTCCTAATGGGTTTTAGTTTCAAGAGAATGAGAAACTATATCTGACTTCTTCCTTCTCCCAAACTCCCTGGGAGGATCAGTACTTGACATCTTACTGATACCATCCAGTTGCGAAATTTGGTGCATTCCCACCACTTAATTCCTTTTTAGAAGTACCAATATCACTGACTGCTTAGCTGCTAGTTAACATCCTAATTATCAGTTAACACCTTAGGAGGGATTTGTACACAGTCTTCTGGGAGTGAGACCCAGTAGGAAATGTAGCCTCCTGCTAGCTTATGCATCACACATCTTTTACTCAATTTATGCTCATCTATTAGGCCCTGGAGGGCAGTAACAGTATATTTTCATATTACAAATGTGGAAAGTCGGGAAGAGAGCAGAGAAAATGACTTGTCTCATGTCACAGAGCTAATTAAAGGAAAAGCTGCATCTGGTTCCTTTGTCCCTGACTCCCCTGAAGACTGTAGTTTTCAATTCTGAGGGAGGCTCACCAGCCAGCAGAAATCCTGCCATGATACCATCTTGACTCATTTTTCTACTTCGAAGGTTCTCTCTGAAAAGCAACATAGACTACCAAAATACCCAAATCAGCTTTCAGTGTGACCAGGACCCAGTATTTGATAGATTAGCACAAGAAGCTAAAAGTGTCAATTGTTTTAAAATTTTAATACCTTACCAGAAGACTGGCACATTCAGATGTGGAACTTCTTGGTTTCAGACCTTTTGACTATTTATATTGATGGAAAATTGATTTTTTTAAAAAAGTTCATTCACAGAAATCTTCTATCATGTGCTTGGATTCCTATAAGAGACAAAGGCCATATTCTTATTCATAAGCAAATTTGAAGAGATTTGGGGTTAACCTATATCTGGGAAGACATGCCTAACTCCTAATACATTTATCTTCTAGAAAAAGAAACAAAAGAGCATACAAACTCTAAAACTGATTTATATATATATGTGTGTATATATATATATACATATATATATATATTTTTTAAAAAATTCCTGTACACTTGTGGCCTTTCCCAGTGTGAATGTAAGATTCTATCACTTAAATGGTTTGGAAATATACAAATCAAACCAAACAAAACAGAACAATGAATATAAAACATATGTACAATGTCAAAGTGGCAGAGGAAAACTACCCCTTTTTTTGTCTCCTTACCTTAAGATTCACTAGCTGGAACTCTAGTAACAAAAGACCAATTAATAAGAGGTTGGTGGGGGGAAGGCATACAGATTCAAATTTTATGTGACATAGGAACCATTTTAAGAAAATAAAAGCCAGAAAAAGAGATTAAACCTGAGTGCTTTTATGCTATATTGTATGATGATGGAAAGTCATAGAGAAAGGTGACAGGCATCAAGAGTTGATGAGCTATGGGACACTCTCCTTTCCTCCCAGTAGAAAGACAAGTCACCTCTCATAAGGTGGTCTCAGGGATTTGTGCCAGGGGTAGGCAGAAAAGTTCTTATGCTTGCTATTTCTTCTTTAGCTTAAAATATTCAATATTTTTCAGTAGTATTTTATCATGGAAAAATTGAAGGGAACAAAGAGAAAGAAAATAACTACCCACCTATCATGATTTTTGCACACACACATAAATACCCACCTTCCATACATGAATGTGCTGATAAAGGATCAAAACCTGTGGATACCACTTGGGATGCTACAAAGTGTGTGTGTGTGTGTGTGTGTGTGTGTGTGTGTGTGTGTGTGTGTGTGTGTGTGTGTGTGTGTGTGTGTGTGCCATGACTCCTCATCTTTTGTGCTCATGATAGCCAGTGATCACAACCTTATTTCCTACAGAGGTCAGAACGGACTCTGTCAGCTGCTACAAATATATCCTCTCCTACATAGGAACTGTTATGTGTCTTGATTACTTTTCATTAATTTCTTGTATACATTTATCTAAATCCTTAAGAACTGGTAGAAATGATAAAATCATATTCCTATAAATGTAAAAAACTAAATTTGACCTTTAGTGCCAAATGTCTGTTTTTCTACCAGTTTTGCTATTATAAATAAAACTGGTTACCATCTTTGTATTGAAATTTTAATAGAAACTGATTATTTCCTAAGGAAATTTACCTTTTTTTTTTTAGATATAGGCTTACTGGATCAAGCACTGAACACATTTTTATAACTTCTATTTTACTTAAACAACCTACTTTCTTGAAAAATTAGATCATTTAATGAAAGGTCATACAGATATTGATCTCAATGAACTTTTACCAACATAAAATTATAATATATTTTAAATCGTTGCTAATTTGCTAAGAGGGAAAAAGAATATAGTTCCAATTTGCAATTTTTTCTTCTAATGAGGTAGAATATCTGTTAATGTTTTTTGCCAATATATGAATGAGTTATTTGCATATTAAGAATATAGATGCCCTGTGGATTAACTTAGTTCTTAATTTTTATTTAGCTTATGGTGTCTCATCATTGTGGGGAAGATTTTAAACAACTTTTTATTGTCTTTAAATAGTTGTACAAAGGTATTTCAATTTAACATGTCAATTCATGTGTACAATGAGTACTGATCAGTGATACGTCTTCCACCAAAGTTTCTAAGTTTTGGAATCAAATAGATGTATTTTTTTATCTTGTGATTATTTTACTTTATTCATTATTTTAAAAATTTATCACTAAGTAGTTGTACAGAGAAGGTATAATTTCCTAAGTCATGAGTACAAGGCATTTTGTTCAGAATCACCTCTTCCATAATTCTTCCACTCTGTTCCTTCTCCTATCTCTGCATTCAAATTACATAGTTCAATTTTTATATAATAACAATATTATTTTCATGTCTTATATTTAGAAAGTTTTTCCTATACAGAGAGATGAAAATTTCCTTAAGTTTTCTTCTAGAATGAAATATATCATGAGAAAAGAAATTATTAAAGGGAAGTATGTCAATGCCTTGTATAATTTGTAATAGGACAGACTAAGGAGAAAATAGCTTCTTATTGTGCTTTATCTGAACTGAGAAAAAAATGTTTCAAGATGGAAATCTTTGGCCCCATCATTATATTAAAATGGATCATAATTCTGTGGTTCACTGTAGGTTGTTATTTTAATCATCATACTATATCCTTTATTATTTTTTATTGTGAAAATACTGTACAGAGGGGTTACAATTACATGGGTAAGATAATGAGTGCATTTCTTTTTAATTTTTATTTTTTAAAATTTACTTATTTTTTTATTGTGAAAATACAGAGGAGTTACAATTACATGGGCAAGATAATGAGTGCATTTCTTATCAAGCATTGTAGCCTCCTCCTTTGTTTCCCCTTCCCCATCCCTTCCCCCCCCCAAAGTTGTAAAGTTTGTTTTCAACATAAGGACTTACACATTTCATTGTTGCAATGGGTCCACCTGTATCCCTATTTAACAATTTGTATTTTCCCTTCCCCTCCACAAATTATAACAACATCAAATACAGTGAAAATAGGGGTTATACTGTGGGGGAGGGACATACAAAGCAACAAAGAAATAATCTTATAAATGTGTTAGAAACAATCTCATGAAAGACAAAAACATTTGAATACATATCTTAGGGTTCATTTCCCTAACATCAACTTAACTGATCCTTTCTGCTTGACTCAGACATATACTAGTTATTGCAAATAAGGGAAACCATGGGACCTATGTTTCTTTGGGCCTGGCTTACTTCACTTAATATAATTTATTCCAAGTCTTTCCATTTCAAATATAATTTATTCCAAGTCTTTCCATTTCCTAACAAATGGGTCAATGTCATTCTTTCTGATGGAGGCATAGAATTCCATTGTGTATATATAACACATTTTCTTGATCCATTCATTTACTGAGGGGCATCTGGGTTGGTTCCATATCTTAGCTATGGTAAATAAGGCTGCAATAAACATAGTCGTGCTGGTAGCTTTAGTGTAGTCTTGTTTGTAAACATTTGGGTAAATGCCCAAAAGTGGGATTGCTGGGTCATAGGGGAGTTCTGTGTGGAGCCTTTTGAGGAACCTCCATACTACTTTTCAAAGTGGGTGAACAAGTTTACACTCCCACCAACAATGCAGTAAGGTTCCCTTTTGTCCTCATCCCCTCCAGCATCTGTTGTTATTAGATATCTTGATTATAGCCATTCTAACTGGAGTGAGGTGGTATCTCAATGTTATTTTGATTTGCATTTCTTTTATGGCTAGGGAGGTTGAGCATTTCTTCATGTGTCTATTGGCATCTTTCTTTCCTCTTCAGAGAAGTTTCTCTTTAAGTCTTTAGCCCATTTATTTATTGGGCAGTTGTTTCTTTGAAGATTTGTTGTAGGGGGATTTAATTTTTTGAGTTCCAGGTATGTTTTGGATATGAGGCCCTTGTCTGTTGTATGGCTAGTGAAGATCTTCTCTCAATCCATGGGCTTTCTATTGATCTTGCTAGCTATGTCCTTTGCCATGCAGAAGCTCTGCAATTTCATGCAATCCCATTTGTCCAACCTTTCTTTGATTTGTTATGTTTCTGGGTCTCTATTAAGAAAATTTTGGCCTGTACAAAGGTGACCTAGGGTTTCTCCTATTTCATCCTGTAATGTTTTCAGAGTGTCTGCTTTGACTCTGAGGTCTTTGATCCATTTGGAGTTGATTCTGGTGCAGGGTGGTATATAAGGATCTAGCTTTAGTTTTCTACAAGTGATTAACCAATTTTGCCAGCACCATTTACTGAGGAGGCTGTCTTTCTTCCATTCTATTTTTTTAGCTCCCTTATCGAAGATTAGATGGCTATAGGTCTGTAGGTTCATTACTGGTTTTTCAATTCTATTCCATTGGTCCTGAGGTCTGTTCTTGTGCCAGTACCAAGCTGTTTTGATTACTATGGCTTTATAGGTGTAGGTTGTTTTTTAAAGTTCCTCTTCATTACTGAAAATGGTCATTTTGGTGTTAACTGACATGTTCATTACTGGACTACAGTCCAGAGGATCTTCTGCACATCTCCTAATCAATCAGCAAAGAGTCTAGTAGGGGTGATATCTGGATCCTGTATGTTGGGTTCAAGAGAGAAAGAGATATCTGGGGGCTGAGGAGTGAGTTGTGCTGCTTGATTCAGAACTGCTTGCATCTGATACACCAGGGCCATTAGCAGAATGCTTTAGTTCAGGTGTTATACTAGCCTCAGAATGCACATGAACAGACTTTCAGAACTCCCTTTGATTCTGTCGTTCAATCGTGACCTACTCCCTCTCTGTGTACTCAATGCCAAACTAAGACCCTCTATGCATTATATTGCCTGCCTCACACATTAAACTCCATTTCATCAGAACCAAAGTTGCTGACTTATGCTTTTTATAGGAGGAAATGTGTTCTAGCAATAATAATGGCAATGAACATTTATTGTTGGGCTGTTATTTAACCCTAACACTCATCTCATCTCACAAAGTAGATATTTCTACACTGTTTTTTTTTGGGGTTTTTTTTTTTGAACCTAGGACCTTGCCTCTTGTTCTGGCTTTACTTTTTCACTCATGACTGCTGCTCTACCACTTGCACTACACCTCCACTTCTGGCTTTTTGCTGGTTAATTATAGATAAGTCTCTTGAATTTCTGTGTCCAGGCTGGCCTGGTAACTTGATTCACAGATTTCAGCCTTCTGAGTAGCTAGGATTATAGACATGAGCCATGGATACTCTGCTGTAGGTATATTGAAATGCCTAGAGAAATAAGAAGCCTAAAACAGGGGCACATACCATTGCATAAAATCTTGATAGGATGATTTCTTAGTGTCAGGCACCATCTTAGGAACATTTTATCACTGAATAATCACAACAATCTTTTCAGATCATTTTAAGAATGTTGAAACAGAGGCTTAGGAAGGTAAAGTATTTTCTTTCTTCCAGGTCAAGCTAGAAGGTAGTAGAACTAGAACTTTAACCCAGGTATATAAAAAAAAAGAGCCTCTTCCTTGCTAATTGCTTTGCTACTTTAACAAGCAGAGATGAGATTCAAATCCAGCTCTGATTCCAAAGCATGCAGTTTTTCAAGGGAAACTTCCACAGATGAGACACCAGGGATGTTTCCTTAGGTGTGCTTCATTGCATTAAAATCAGAGGTAAATCTCAAAAGCATAAAAGTTTGTGACTCCTGTACTTTTAAGATCAGTTACACTGAATCAAAATTTTCTTATCATTTAATTTATTTCGTAATTTAATTCATTTTCATACTAATACATCTCCTTGAGTGAAAAGAAAAAGTGGAATAATTGTGCTCATGGCTATGATGTGTCAGAATTCCAGACAGAGAAGAATAGGAATGGCTTATCTCTGCTCCACAATCTTGGGTAACTCATCAAGACTGTGCCCAATTCATCTAGGACACTGATTCTCAAAGTGTAGCCTCTACATTTCCTGGAAATTGATAAATACTACTGTTTAGAAACATCTCAGATTAACTGGAGCAGATAACTCAAGCAGCAGGGCTCCACGGTTGACATTTCCAAGCCCTCCTGTGGACTCAGATGCATACTAAACTTTGAGAGCCAGTAATCTAATTAATGGCTTCTTCCTTCACACACTGTAAGGATAGATCAGTTGAGACGGTTAATCGGAACACCTTTACAAGCATTTTTCAGGTGACTTGAGTTTGATACAGAATGGTATGGGTTTCCAGAGGGAGTTTCCTTAAAGGAAATATTCCAAACAAGAATTCCAAGAGGCAGATAGAAATTGTGTGGCCTTTCCTGACTGAGACTCGAGTCACTTGGCATGATGGTGGCTCTGTCAAATTGATTGAAGCAGTCACAAGTCTGCTCACATTCACCAAGGGAGGATAAATCAAACAAACCTACTTCCAGAATTTGCC
Source organism: Dipodomys merriami (assembly GCF_024711535.1). NCBI lineage: Eukaryota > Metazoa > Chordata > Mammalia > Rodentia > Heteromyidae > Dipodomys > Dipodomys merriami. The sequence goes on from NW_027206179.1 coordinate 59,565,003, forward strand.
TGGTGGCCAGGTTCCCATGTGCAGAGTCCCCAAATTGTCATTATAGTTGGCATCAGGCTCAGACCTAAGGCCCATAGAAATTGAACATGAATAGATTGTGTTGTCTATTTTGTGGTAGAAATAAGTTGATAGTCACCCATTTAATTATACTTTGCTTAAGAGAGTATTATAAGATTTTTGCATAAATTACTGAAAATATGACTTAAAATCTACTATCATCTATCTATCTATCTATCTATCTATCTATCTATCTATCTATCTATCTATCTATCTATCTATCCATCTATCTATCTATCATCTATTTCTGTGTGTATGGGAGGGCACTGGGGTTTGAACTGAGTCTCACCTTTGCTAGGCAAGACCATACTAAAGCTACCAGCACAACTATGTTTATTGCAGCATTATTTACCATAGCTAAGATATGGAACCAACCCAGATGCCCTTCAGTAGATGAATGGATCAAGAAAATGTGGTGTATGAAATTGTATGCCTCCAGCAGAAAGAATGACATTACCCCATTTGTTAGGAAATGGAAAGACTTGGGAAAAATTATATTAAGTGAAGTAAGCCAGGCCCAAAGAAATATAGGTCCCATGGTTTCCCTTATTTGCAATAACTAGTATATGTCTGAGACAAGCAGAAAAGGTCAGATAACTTGATGTTAGGTGAAATGAACCCCAAGATAAGTATTCAAATGTCTTTTTTTCTTGTGATTGTTTCTAACATATTTATAAGATATTTCTTTGTTGCTTTGTATGTCCTTCCCCCACATTATAACCCCTGTTTTCACTGTATTTGATATTGGTATAATTTGTGGAGGGGAAGGGCAAAAACAAATTGTTTAAATAGGGATACAGGTGGACCCATTGCAACAATGAGATGTACAAGTCGTTATGTCGAAAAACCATTACAACTTTGGAGTGGGGATGGGGGTGGGAGATGGGAAGGGATGGGAAGGGGAAACAAAGGAGGAGGCAACAATGCTTGATAAGAAATGTACTCACTACTTTGCTCATGTAATTGTAATCCCTCTGTATGGTATTTTCACAATAAAAACAAAAACAAAAAACCTCTCTTTGATTTGGCTATATTTTGAATAGGGCTTCACAATTATTACTGGGCTGGCCTGAATCAGCTATCCTCCTATCTATGCTCCCCACATCACTTTATTTATTAGATATGCACTATCATTCCTCTTTATTAATGGTTGAGATGGGATCTTACAAGCTTTTCCCCTCAGTTGGCCTTGAACTGCAATCCTCCTGATCATAGCCCCTTCATAGCTGGTATAATAGATGTAAGCCACCATAGTGGACTGTTTAAATTATTTTTTAAGCTTTAAAATTGAATATTTTCTTATATTCTGTTGCTTATATACACTTAATTTTAAAAGGTTTGTCTTATCATCATAGAGGATGTGACCTACCTGGATACCCCTGAATGCTGTTTCTTATTAGTGCCTAAGGGGCAAGGGTTATTTATTCTGGAACTATGAAAGCTGGTGGCCTCTTGACTGGGTCATTACAGTTTAGACAAAAATGAACAAACAAAAACAATTATACAAGTGCTTTATAGTCACATTTTCTGCATCCTGAGTAACAATTAAAAATTGCCTTCTCTTGGGCCCATGCATAAATTTTGTGCTTGTTCTTAGTTTAATTTTATAATACTATTTAAATGACATGGTTAACCCAAAGGCTGATTCCATGTCCAGAATTTAACACAGAACCTCAAGTTGAGAAAAAAAATAAAATTGTAGCACTGGTTTTTGTCACTGAAACAGTAGATTAATAGTCTGTTTTGATTTCTAGTGAATGAGATTTGGTATTCAAAGCATTGATATGTTAGTCCTTTAACTTTCTTTTCATGCTCTGAAAACTGCCTATTTTTCTCAAGTTAATTGGATATATCTCTTTCATACTTAACATGTATGACATCTTTGTAATTGCTAAGGTTTCCAGAAACCCTATAACTGACATTAAATTATGGAGGGTTATGACCTTGTATAATCCTCTCATTTAAAGTTTTTTTAAAAACATATTTATGTGCATGAGCAGTGGAAAAAAAGATGGAATGGCACTTAGGAAGGCATTGGAAAGGAAAATATTTTAAATAGTCTCTTGAAGAAAGAGAAAATCATATAGGAATTAGATTTACATTCTCAGTATAACACAGTGCTATCACTTGGCACAGGTCTTTCAAAGAGTCCAAAGCTACTCTGTTCAGGATTCTAGTGATGCTACAGAAACTGTAAATGCATAGTTATTGCTGCATAAAACACAATAAAAGCCATGTAGTACATTCTTAAAAGGTTTGAAAATGGTGCTAGCCATCTACAATCTTATATTATGTATTTCTGAATGTACACGTATATATGGGAATACATTATAGTTGGGGAAGGAAGATCTTATCAGGAGAAAGGTTAAAAGCTTCATACATAAAAAATTTGCATTTAAAAACTTGGGGACAGAATGTCTCACATTAAAAACTAGAACAAACCAAGTCCATGTTCCCAGGTAAACAAAAGCAAAGGTTACTTCTAAATGTAGGAATTCAGACTTCAGACATTAATGAATTGAGGTGAGGTTGACTACAGCCCTTCACAACTTATGCCAATATAGTAAGCCTTTTCCTTCACCTTTGGGCAAGGATGATCTTGTTAAGGATAATCATGTACATGTTAGGAAAAGTCTATAAGGGACACTGGGTCACTACTTCAATGCCTTCTCCAAATTTTGAACAAATGATTGCATATTTAGAAGTCAATTTCTTTTTTTCCTTCTTTGTAATAATTGGAATGAAAAAGAAGGCATCCAAGAGATTTCAACCTCTTGATGGAAAGTGAATGGCTGGTGATTGCTGTAAGCTGAGTTCTATCTTATTTCCCTAGCATTACTGTCGTTACTAGGAAACCATGCCTCACTGTTTAACACTTCATTGTGAAAAATAAAATGTCCAATTATCACAAAGATATCTTGATGTGTGATTTAGCCTTTTTATGTTTAAAGCCTCTGCATGTTATTTTGTGATGAATTAGGTGACATGTATTTATTTAATTTCTTTTCAAATTTATTTGTTCTAGTTCATTCAAAGCTAGTTTATATTTTACACCTTAGCTAACTTACCTGTTATTTTTTTAAATGTCTGAAAATGTGTTCTGGGATTGAATAGTGAGTGGTGAGTCAGTGAATGGTTTTAAGGTCTTTGTTATATTACTCTCTACTTGCTACAGCTAAGCTGGTTATTAAGTTATATAAGAACTTCCTTGATGAAAACTATGTGAACTAAGTCCTTCACTGCACTAAGTACAAAATATATTCATTAAGTCTGATTTTTCAGTGATTTCTTTTTTTAAATAAAACTGTATACCATTAGCAAACGTTATGTATTCATTTTTATATGCTTGTTGAAATTTCTTGTGCTATGACAGATAAACTATCATCTTTTTCAAAAGATTCAGTTTGGAGGAGGTAAAATTAAAAATACTAGTGTAATAGCAATAATAATTGTTCATTTATGTAGTTAATTCCAATGAGTGGATCTCACGTGATTTTGTACTCACTAACTTTGCAAGATATGTTATATGATGCTATTATTTCCATTTGTGTGTGTGTGTGTGTGTGTGTGTGTGTGTGTGTGTGTGTGTGCACGCGCGCGCGGGTGCTGGTTCTAGGGCTTGAAATCACGTCCCTGGCACTGGCCCTGAGCTTTTATGCTTAAGGCTGGCAATCTACCACTTGAACCACAGTTCCTCTTCTGGCTTTTGGGAAGTTAATTGGAGATAATAATATCATGGGCTTTTCTGTGTGGGCTGGCTTCTAATCATGATCTTCAGATCTCAGACTTGTGAGTAGCTATAATTGTAGGTGTAAGTCACCAGCACCCAGATATTTCCATTCTTATAAGTAAGAAAATGGGTGATCAGGCAAGTTTAGTGAAAAGAGATGCCCAGACAGCTGGACAGTGGGAAAACTTGAACTTTATGTTTAGTGGGATCCAAACTTAGTTTTTTTTTTCTCTTCTCACTTTAAATCCAGCGCTGTTCCCTTCTACTTATATAATACTGTTATTTTTATTTTTATTTATTTTTTGTTGGTTGTGGGGCTTGAACTTAGGGCTGGGCACTGTCCCTGAGCTCTTCTGCTCAAGGCTAGTGTTCTACCAATTTGACTGACAGCACCACTTACTGTTACTTGTATTTAATATGTATGCTTGCTTATCATTATTCTTTGAATTATGGTAAAAATGGCTTTATTGAAGAGATTTTATCTGAATATTTGTTTTCAATGAATGAGAACTGAGACAGATTCAACTATATTCAGTGCCTACAATACTCAGCTTCGGTGCTAGGCTCTGATCTACACTTTTCATCTATATTATCTCATTTGGTACTTTCAAAGGTCCTATAATTCCATTACAATTCTGAGATGGTTTCATTACCGAGTATCTGCCATATACAAGACACATTATTTTAAGGCTTTAACATCTTTCAGGTGGCAAAATCAATGAGGTATTAATATCTATTAGTCCAGTAACAACATCTTATGATTTAAACTCTTTGAAAAAAATCTTTCTAAAACTTACAGATAAACTTTTTCTCTATAAGCTTGTATCCTTTAATTTCTTTTTTTTAGTTTCTGTGTTTGGAATTTTATTATGCTTCAAAATATTCTACTTGCCATAAGACTTGCAGCGATGTTGAATATGTCAATCTGTGGACAAAAGTTTGGAGTCAGAGCTTGAATTTGGTTATGTGGCTTTCATTTGCCTTCTCTATATTAAAAAATGTACTGATTTAAAAAGTAAAGACATTGCTAATGTCTCTCCAAATGGTGGAGGAAATTGTTTGTGATTAAGGCTACTGTTGGAACTCATCAGCATACCTTAGCCATGGAAACACACTGAAATCTGGCAGATATGCTTAAATTTGAATTTAGTTCCTTGCTGCTTGTTTACTGAAGCATGAAGAACAGACGCAGGGATTCAGAACCCTATAGTTTTAAGAAAGGAAGTCAGTAAACATGTGTTAAAGCCCACATTTTTCCAGTAATAATAATGAGGAACTACTGCATTGATGTTGCATTTCCATTAGCTATTTGGAAAGGGGTTACCTTTATAAGGTAAGGTTGTGTGTGTGTGTGTGTGTGCGCGTGTGTGCGTGTGTATGCATGTGTATGTGTATATGAAGTGAGAGAAAAGAAAGAGAGAGAGAATACTGTGGGAAACAAATTGCAACTTGTCTCCTTTGGAAAACATTCTATGGGCAATAAGTATTTATCCAGTTGCAGCATTAAGGTTATAGACATGATAGCCTTGACCAAGCAATGTACACAATAGAGAGAATGGAGAAGCTTAAGGACTGTCAATCACAGATAAACTCTATTCCCCCTTCCCACAGGAAATGAGACACCAATGATTTTATACAAAGTTATTGAACATCTATAATTCATTCTGTAGGCATTTCTTTAAATATATATTTTTATTGTAAAGATACTGTGCAGAGGGGTTATAGTTATATGAGCAAGGTAATGAGTCCATTTTCTATTGAGCATTGTTAAGTACCTATCTAATACTAGTAGCTGAAATTGCTTGGAAAAAGCAATGTCTTCTGATCTTAAGGAACTTTTAGTTTGGTTTGAGAAAGGAAGACATACAAACGATATCAATAAATTAACATAAGACAATAGGTCAGATTTATTTCAGAAATAGGAGGATTTAGTGGTTTGGAAATATTTTGATGTAATCCACTATTTTAATGGGCTTAAACAAGACATCATATGATCATCTTCATTGATGTCAATAAGAATGGGCAAAAAAAATCAATGTTTATGCCTGATAAAATATCTTAGCAAACTAGATTTAAGTGCATACTTCTTTCACATCCTCTAAATAGTCATGTCAATGCTAACTCTCTGGACTCATTATAAGTTAGAATAAATGAAGAATCTTTATAATCATCATTACTATACACCATTGTTCTGGGTGTTCCTGCCAATATGATAAAACAAGAGAAAACAGAAGAGGGTAGAAAGGATACAATGGTAGTTTCAAAGATCATGACTTTTTCTTTCTGTCTCGGGATGTCTCTCTTGGCAGGCTGTGAGGCAGTCCACATGGACAAGTTCATAACTCCAAGAGAGCTCTGGTTGATGGCTGCCACCAACTTGCACAGTTGAGCCATCTTGAAAGTAGATCCTTCAGATTTCATTCAGGCAGCCTTAAATGACCCTGTAGAATAAAAACAAATTGTTTCTCTTAGGCCCTGTTCCAATTTCAAATTACAAATTTCTAATTTGTAAATGGATTAATGTTTACTTTTGTTTGATACTACTAGGTTTTGGAGTGGTTTATTGAATCAATTCATAGATAATCAGAAAAAGATTCCTTAAAAGTGGAGTGCTGATATAATAAAATGTTGAAATATAGCATTGCTCTGGGCCTTGGTTGCCTTGAGAAATATCTCAATAAAATTCTCAACTGTATCAAAAGCCTAGGAGGTCTGGTGAAATGATGGTAAGAAACGATAAAAGAAAATGCTTAAATAGGGATACTGGTTGCCCCATTGTAACAATGAGATGTATAAGACACTATGTTGAAAAAGGAACTTTACAATTTAGGTGGAGTAGGGGGAAGTGTAGTTGTGGAGGTGGGAGGGAAGGGATGGTAGGGGAAAAACAAAGGAGAAGATAACGATGCTTGTTATGAAATGTCCTCTTATCTTGCTTATGTAAGTGTAACCCCTCTGTACAGTATTTTAACAATAAAATGTATTTTAAAAAAGAAGCATCTTCCTTGTGCTGCTTATATCCAAGAAAAGAAAATTACTACAGCTCTGTAGTTTCTTGGAGCAGAAATAGTCATTCTTTGGTTTCTGAAGAAAAAAGTCCTACCTTAATTTCATTGTAGATTTCACAGAGCAGTTTTCAATGTTTGTAGATTTTACAGAGCAGTTTTCAATGTTTCAAAAATAATTTCTCCTTTATGATCCTATTTTACACCATAAAGTAGCTTATTGTTGCAAATATCTGGCATTACCATATGGTCTCTATGAAGATAGCAGGTTCAGAAACTAGCACAAGTTGCAAAGGAGCTAAAAGCTAAGCAAGTAGCAGTCCTCCTATTCCACAAACAGTTGATTTTAGTAATTTTACCCTTCCTATGATTTGCACAGGGGCAGCAGTAGTCTGAGGGACTGGAGAACTAAGGATACAACTGGACAAGATGCCATTCCATGATCTCTCAGTATTCCTCTTTTACCACACTTATTCTAGGAGAAGTAGACTTTTGTGGTTGCATTGACTTGCTTTCTCTGCTGTCTTATCTCTTGATATTCTTAGTGTAGTTCCAAATAAATGTTTCAGATACTGGAGAGTTGGGTTTTGCTCCAAGAACATTAATATTTCATGAGTGTGAAACTGAGAAGCCGATATGAAACATATCCAATACAAATTGCTGTTAAGATTGTTTTTATAGTATTTCCCTATAATTCATGTGTGACATGAATTCATAGGTCCAATTACATACAATGTTCTTTTCTTAGACCTATAGAGGACTTGTCTACATTTTATACACTAGTCTCCAAAGAGTGCAACTTTGTAAGGTATCTATTTCTTTAAGATAGCTGTAAAAATACTGCAGGCTCTTTATTTTATCTCTGAGGTTGTGGTATAAATATGGTAGTAACTGCTCAAGATTTTTTTTAAACCAGTGGTGGAAGATAACAAGAGGTTTGGAACAACAGAGAACACCAGATTACCCTGGATAATAAAAAAGTATGAAATAGTTCCTAAGCTGTCTCCTTGTTTTAGGATTGGGTACTACTTCTTTAGCCTCTCTGACTTTTCAGCGTCTTCCTATCCTGAATGTTTTCTTTTAGTATGGACAAAGATTCTTCACTTGGCCAAAGTTTAGTCAGGCTTGTGAATCTTCTTTTGGATCTATTCCTGTACTTCCTTGTGAAATCCAGTTTTAGCAAGTATCCTAAGTCAGTTTGACAATAACACCCTATAGCTGATGTCTAATCACCTTTGATATATGATCAGGTTCCTCACTCTTCATCATCCTTTGGATGATGACTGATTGCCTTCATCCAGTCTGTTTTTTTTTTTTTTTTTAAGGTTGATGTATCCAGAATTCTCTCTGTCCTAGATCTTTCCCTGATTTAATGCCTTGGCTGTAAATCCCCACTTGTTTATACTATATTCAGGGTTGAGCCTAATATTTCTATTGTGCTGCAAAATCCCATTTTTATGGTCATGAAAAACTTGAATGAAGTCTGCCTTACTATACCTTAACAAGTTATCAGTAAATGTTTTTTTTTCTGTAACAGCCATTGGGATTAGCTTGGTGTTCTGTCTTTCATTTTGCTCCTTTTTCATTTACATCTTCTCCAAAATTGTTTCATAGTATGCTGAAAAGGATTTGGTAATTTTATTTTGTTTTATTTGGAGCTGAGATGAAACCAAATGCAGGGCTACACACAAGCAAGGCAAGTGCTCTACCACTGAGGCATAACCAAACCTCTGTTTATCATTTTAAAATGATAACGTTTGTCATTTCAAAAATGGAATCGATGATAGACACTGGTGGATCACATTAATCCTAGATACTCAGGAGACTGAGATCTGGAAGATCATGGTTTGAAGCCAGGTTGTGAGACTGTCTCCAGAATAATTAACAAAAACCTGGAGGGATGTATGGCTCATGTGATAGCACCAGCTTGAGAATGCACATGGAGCCAGTGAGAGGTCCTGAGTTTAAATGCAGGTACTGGGGGCGGGGGAGGGAAACAAAACAAAACAAAAAGAACCATGACCTGGGGAGAATCATGGTTTCAGGGCAACCCAGACAGGAACGTTTAAGAGACTCCATCTCAATTGGTGGGTGCAAGTTATTCTAGAAATGACAAGAAGCCTACAAAGTACATGGCTCACTTCTCAGGTGGGAAGTGAGACTGTTCTACACATGACCCTGGAGGTTTGTCTAAAGTAGTAAGAGTACCAGCCAAACAAGTGTGAGACCCTGAGTTTAAACCTCAATACTGCCCCCCCCAAAAAAAAGTGGAACTATGAATCATGCACTGGCAGTCTTCTGTCTTGAAGAAGCATCACTGGCCCAGCTGAACAGAAATAAGAGAGCAAAGTCTACAAAAGTGAGTGTGTTATGTCTTTAAAAGCCACCACAAATTGTCACCGGGAACAATGGTGGATCTGCAAGGGTAGTTTGAAAACTGTGAACTTTTTTTCTTTGCTTTTTGTGTGTGTGCTAATCTTAGGGCTTGAACTCAGGGCCTGAGTGTTGTGCCTGAGCTTTTGTGCTCAAGGGTAATACTCTGCCACTTAAGCCAAGGCTCTAATTTCAGCTTTTTTAGTAGTTGGTTGGAGATGAGTCTCACAGGCTGGCTTTGAAGTGCTACTGTAATCCTTAGATCTCAGCTAGATTTATAGCCATAAACCACCAATATCTAGATAGTAATCTGTTTTTTTAATATAAAAAGGAGTTATTAAAGTAAACCTGATCTCAAGAAGGCATTCCAAGAAGTCAGGCAAAATCTGTCTACTTTGCTAATATTGAAATGTAGATGAAATACGAAGACACACCATCAGTGAGGTCAATTATATTAAATGAATTGAGTAAATGGCATTTTCTTAAAAAAAAGCAATGAAGGATAATATGCCATTTTAAGTTTATTTAAGTATGCAATCAATAAAATACCTCAAATCTTAAGGAAATAATATACCTCAATAAAATACCTCAATCCTAAGGAAAATTTCACAAATTTCCTTAGCTAACATGGCTTGTATTTTGGGAATGAGTAATGAGATTCAGAAATTATGCTAGAGACTCATTTCTGTGAGTCTTGTATAATAGTCATTGTACAAGAGAGTTTCAGTGTGGTGTTTTCACAAACACATAGAGTGTATCTTTATCCATATTTACCTCTTTGTAGTAATTATCTCAAAGTGTACAAATATATCAAACGATCACATGATACACATTTACTATATACAATTACATATCAATTAAACATTGAAGTGAATATATACAATTAATTATCAATTAAGTATTCAAAAAAGAATAAATGCTAAGTTCTGGTGGCTTGTAATCTTAGTTACGTGGGAGGCTGAGATATAGAAGACAGAAGTTTGAAGCCAAGCCAGGCAAAAGAAATCCAAAAGACACCATCTTCCAAAGTAACCAGCAACATATGAGCTAGAAACATGGCTGAAATCATAAAACACCAGCCTAATAAACAAGCTGAGCCAGCCATGAGACCTTCAGTTCAGGATTAAACCCTAGTACCAACAAAAAAAACAAAACAAAAACAAACGAACAAAAACAAACCTTCAATAAGAAGTGACTAAATTAAAGATCTGAAGACTCAGTTAGGAGGCTACCCATTATGGTCATGTTTAAGATGGATAATCAGAGAAGACTATAAGACAGAAGATGGTGAGTTGTTTGAGAAACACAAAGTAGGGAGAGAGACTGGCACTGGAAAATTATTTTCTCACAGTTACTTCAGATTCTACCCAGAGATTGGCAGAGCTTTTCTTTCCTTGGTTTCTTATGATATTTTATTGAATTTAAAATAAATTCTCATTTTTTGAAGAGTGCTTATTTTTAATTATCAGAGCATTAAATGGAACAGAGAAGTTATATAACTTGCTGGAGATACTATAGAAAAATAATTGGGAGTGAAAATGGGGCACATGTGATCTTTAAGAGCTTTCTTAGCTATAAGCTGTACTTTCTTCCAAGAAACTTTTCAACATTTGCCAGGAGCCTTCTGAAAGTCTGGAAGAATGAGTCCCATTTTGTAAATTTTAGGCACCAGGGTACTTACTGTACATTCTCAGGGAGAGCTTGAGGCCACCTTCAAATGAAGGCATGTAGGCAGCAACCTACTTTGTTAATGTACATTGCTGTTCCTGTGGGTTTCAGGTAAGGATAATTTAGATCAGTGCCTCAAAGAAATACTAAGAATTATGTAGACAGCTTTCCAATGTTTTTCAATGGAGATACCTCAGTCTCCATCTCTACTGGAGCAACCTGTGCCTATCCTGGGGAGACAGTAATGGCTGTTCGTATTTACATAGAAGCTCCTGGGCTCAGACTCATTTCGGCTATAATGCAATCCCATTTTTGTTTGTTCTATCTTAGAATTAACTTGGGGAAACAAGAAGCAAGTTGAGTCACTGGAATAAGTTCAATCTGTGAGGAAGTTTTCTTCTTCAGGAAATATATTCTGAAGAGCATTTCTTTGTATTTCTGACACATTCAAAATGGAAGATTAAAGAACACCAAAGCCACTGTCAGTTACTATCAGGGGATGTATTTAGAAATATTTTCCAATTTCGGGATCACAAAAGAAATTTGACATCCATTTAAAAAATGACATTTTATAATTTTTGGTGTTTATCACTAAGGATGAAATCCCTCATATTTGCCATAAAATCAATTTTGCCATTTCCCTTTGTGTATTATGAATATAAAGACTATTTTAAATGAAAGGATTTATATAATCTCTACAAAGAATTCTGCAGTACACCAGATCTGTACTTTTCTATGACAGGTACATCAATTGTATGACGGGAGATTTTTGAATGAATGATAAACTCACTCTAATGTTAAACATAACTCATCCCTTCTTTTTAAGACAATATGGATGGCGATTATGTTCTGTGAGGACTATAGGGGACAACTAAATGATCTCCTATAACTTAAACTGTGCCAGCGAAACCCAGGGAGAATTTGAGGGCCAGAGTAACAGAAAGGGGCTAGAGTTGGTCTGAACCATTGGAATCTTGACAATCTCTGTTCATTGGTGGAAGGATGTGCAGTGGACGTCCCTTGGGCATTGTTCTGGCCAGGACAAAGTAGTGAAAAGAACAGTAGAGTGGCCATGAAGAGAAGCAACAGGAACTTCATGGCGTTGCCTACAATTTATTCTGGCTAGAAATGCTTATCTGAAAGTAATAAAATATTTAAATTTGACTTCCAGCTTATGGAAAATACTGGGGAAAAGAAAAGGGAGAAAGAAATAGTGTCATAAGAAAATAATCAGATAAATACAGAACAGGAGAATTTTATAGGAGATCTGGTGTGTGTGTGTGTATGTGTGTGTGTGTGTGTGTATGTGTGTGTGTGTGTGTGTACGTGCATGCACATGCCTTTGGGGAAAAAGTTTACTCTTTGTTCTAAAGAGACTTAAAGACACATAGCATATACTTCTTGATTGCAACCTGTTTCAAGGCCAACAAACTGTTCAAGATACTTTGGAACAGCTGAAGAAATTTGAATATGAAATTGGTAGTAGAGAATATTAATAATAATTGTGAAATTTTTATGCGTGATAATTTATAGTTACATAGAAAATGTCCTTATTTTTAGAGAAACATATGAACAAACAGGGATAAAAATGTTTGATGCCTGGAATTTACTTAAGTTATCTCAGTAAAATATTACATTAAAAAATTAAATAAAAAGCACAAGTATGCTAATAGTTGAAGTATTTCAATCTAAGAAATCAGTAAATCACAGTTTATCTTACAATTTCACTCTGGTGTTCTTTATGTTTGATATTTTTCCTAATAAAATCAGGAAAGAGAGCCACTACTACTCCAAAATTGCTCTCATAGAAAAAATTTTCATACTTGCCAATGAGACCTTTCCTTTTCCTTTTGGGTTGATATTATTGCTAGCTTTTTAAGTCATTTCTACTTGTGGAAAAAGGAAGTTAAATGATTTTTACTATTCACTAGTTTTGTGCTCAATTCGCTTTTTTCCCCCCTCTACTACTATTAAGGTCATTAGTTGGTATGACTTTAACATCAACACAACAGCCATCTACGTGTCTGACCTATGGGTTACTTCATTAGCTTGCAATTTTCATTTTCTCTTGCAGCCTCAAACCCATACTCTTTTCACTGCAGCCTAAACCAGGCACTCTACTTACTTTTAGAATCACAAGCTTGAATATTATATGCTCTGATTATCATGTTTTGTCTTTTTGCCCCCATTCCAGTAGTGTTTTAGCCCAATGCTAGGATCCCCTAACCCAGTACCAGCACTGTTTTCCATTTCCCACCATTGTTTCACTTGTATCCTCACTCCTGTAATACCCCATTCTTGCATTCTTAAACCCCTGTCCTGGTTCTCCTTTATCGTACTTGCTTGAGGAAACCTCACCACGCCTAAGGCCAGGCCTCCTATCTCTGAGCCAAAGGCAGCCTGTATATGCTGGTAGGAAGAGAATAGTATGCTGACTGGTATCATTTTAAATCTCTGACCACAAACCTCAAGTGCACCCTCAGGGACTCCTTGGCATTCTACTCTCCACAAACCTACAAACCACTTCTCTTCCTCTCTCTCAGCTTATCAGCTCACTTCTTATTTGACTGAGGAAACATCCATCATGAAAAATGTGCTTGTCTGCCACTGAGGAACCCATTCTACTATCTTCATCTTTACCTGGGAGTTCAATTTCTCTTTCTGGGTTGGGTGGGACAGTCTTCCTTGCTCCTATTTAGAGTTGAGACTCATCCTCCATCCTCCATCCACACTTAGGGGCTTCTGTCCTGAAAATTTCCTTCTTTCTCATGTCATATTTCCCTCAAGGAACTGAATCTCAGCATCCAAAGGCTGTAGATGACTTAATCCTGTGTTAGATCCCATTATGGTAAAATTCCATGCAAGCATGGTTTTGACTCTTTAAACTCTTATTCACTCAAAGTAGGTAAATAAATAACTATGTAGAGTAGGTAGATAAAATAATACGCTGGGCAGTGTTGTCTCCACCACTTAGCTTCTTGAGGAAAATATCATGACCACATTTAGAGCTCTTCCTTCTCTCTTAAATCATCACCAATCCTCCCTCTTCATCTGCCATCACAGACAACACACTGAGAACTAATGGGACCACACTATGAAAACTAGGTTGTTCAAATCTCCTGCTTTGGGGAGTAAAGTTGATGATAGTCCTAGCTGTCTCACTTCTAAATTTACCTGGGTTCCAACCTGGAAGCTCCCAGCAATGGCTGAGCAGTATACAGATATAAGTTCAGGCCAACTTCCGTTAGATACAAGACCTTCTCTAATAGTGACTCCTCTGATTCTGCTTCCTGTTGTGATAATAGAACACCTGAAACTGGGTAATGTGTATAGGCAAGAGGTATTTTACAGGTTCTGGAGGCTAGAAAGTCTAGGCGCACCTGCCTCTGGTGAGGGTGCCATGCTATTTCACAGCAGAAGCATCAGTGCAAAGGGACACATGTGAAAAGAGAAATGAGGCATGACCCTGAGATGACTAGCCAATTCTTCTCTAGAAGACATTAAACCAATTGCAAAGGTTCTGCTTGCATGATCTAAACACCTCCCCAAAGTCTACTCCAAACACTGTTAACACTAATTGAGCTTTCTACACCTTAACTGGGGGGTAAGCCCTCAAAGTACAGCAAAGATGGCCTCACCACAACTTCCCTAGACCCCTGCTGAATTCGCAGGCTCCTCCCACTTAATGTTCATGAACTCACACTCTTCAATCTCTTCCTGCTTCCTCTCCTTTCTTCCTTTCAGTGAGTTCCCCTCAAATAAGTCTCTTGCACTTCGAATTCTTTCTTTTCTGTGTGCTGGTACTGAGAGACTTGAACTCAGAGCCTGAGTGCTGTTGCTTACTTGTCTTTATTTTTCCACTCAAGCCACAGCTCCACTTTCGGCTTTTGGTTGGTTAATTGAAGATAAGTCTCATGGAGTTCCATTCTATCGGTAAACTACAATCTTCTGATCTCATCCTTCTGTGAGCCACGGGCACCTGGTTCACATATAATTATTGAAGACTGAAACTAACAGACTGTGCCCTGATTTTGGCATATATGATTGCCACATCTGTCTGTGTCTCCTTTGTATCTTTATATATTATTGTTTATGTTATAAAACTTTGTACAGTAACCACAGTTTTATGACTCTTGCCATCTGTTTTTTTTTCAAATCCATTTTGACTCTTCTTGATCTGCAGCTTACCCATGTAAGCCTGCAATCAGCTTAACACATTCCAGCAGAAACCCCATTGAGAATCTGATTGGAACTGCCTAGAAGGACTCAATAAATATGGGAAAGTGCACACATTTAGATGACTGACTTTCTCTATGAGTGAGCATAGTTTGTTTCTGATTTATTCAGGCCTTTAATGTCTTTCAACAGTATTTTACAGTTTCATTCCTAACTGCCTTGTAGCTTTTGTTGCTACTATCTTTTTAAAATATCTTTACATTTTAGTGTAACATGACCCTTTTGGTTTTATGTCTGACAGTAGTGCTGATTTTATCTAATCATTATTACAATACTGGGGCTTTATCATTTTATTTTGTATATGTGCAATTATTTTATCTATACGTAAGGGCAGATTTATTTCAGTCTCAAGAGACTATTTTTATGCTTAAATGAATGTTTTGGGTATTAATCTCAAATCATAATCAGGCCTTTTGTTTTCACCACCCCACTGAAACTATAGTTACAGGAATGCTGAATGGCCTTTTGGTTGCCATGACTAGTGGTTACATCTCAGCCTCTAGCATGTGTTCTTCAGAAGCATGAGGTTTCAATGAGCATCTTTCCTTGCATAGTTTATTTTATACTTCTTTTTGGAAGTACTGTGATTTGAACTTGGAGTCCCAGCTTGCTTGTCAGGTTCTCTTCTGCTGAGCCACACTTCCAGTTCATTTATACACTTCTTAAAAATTAGTCTAAAAAGCTAGAGTCTATCTCTTTATCACATTTTTTGCTAGTATCATTTATTTGAACAAGTGGCCACTATTTTCACTTGTCTACATATACACACCGTGTACCGTGAACAGACTCATTTCTCCCTCACTCTCCCACATGTTCTCATCCCACTTCTTAGTCTCAGCAAGCTTCATTGTTTTGTTTTCATACATGTACATCAAGTATTTTGACCATATTCACTCTCCTTCACCCTCTCTGCATTCCTCCACACTCTCCATCTCCCACACTGGACTTGTTTTATACTGCTCTCCTCCAATTTTTCAGTGTATGCTAATCATTCAGAGGGGAGCACCAATGCATTTCACACATGCATGTACAGTAGTTTAATCAGATTGACTACTTTGTATATTCTTCATCTTCTTTATTTTCTTCTTTCTTTCCTTTCTTTCTTTCTTTCTTTCTTTCTTTCTTTCTTTCTTTCTTTCTTTCTTTCTTTCTTTCTTTCTTTCTTTCTTTTCTTCTTTCTTTCTTTTCTTCTTTCTTTCTTTCTTTCTTTTTTGTCAGTGGTGGGGCTTGAACTCTGGGCCTGGATGCTATCCCTGAGCTCATCAGCTCAAGGTGAGCACTTTACCACTTGAGCCACAGTGCCACTTTTGGTTTTCTGGTGGTTTATTGGAGAGAAGAGTTTCACAGACTTTCCTGCCTGGGCTGGCTTTGAACCACGATCCTCAAATCTCAGCCTCTTGAGTAGCTAGGATTACAGGCGTGAGCCACTGGTGCGTGGCTGTATATTCCTTTTTTCCTTCATTCATTGTTGCCTGTTATTCAACAGCTTTCACTGAGTTTCATTTTGCTCTCTTTATTGACAGATGCCTCATATTGCAGTATTGTTCTTCCTCTATTATACTCTCCTCATTCAATCCCAATCCCCTCATTTGAGACATATATTTGTATAGGAGATCCTGTGGGTGTTTTTGTATATGTTTATCTTTTAGAGCTAATATCTGCATATGAGAAAAAATACGTGACCTTTGTCCTACTGAATCTGACATACTTTTTTTTGGGGGGGTCCGGTTGTGGGGCCTGAACTCTGGGCCTGGGCGCTGTCCCTCAGCTCTTCAGCTCAAGGCTAGCGTGCTACCACTTGAGCCATAGCATCACTTCCGGCTTTTTTTCCTGCTTATGTGGTTCTGAAAATCAAACCCAGTGCCTCATGCATGCAAGGCATGCATGCTCTCTACCACTGAGCCACCTTCCCAGCCGATGAATCTGACATACTTTTGAGCAACATGATGTTCTTTAGTTCCAGCCATTTTTCTGCCAGTGACGTAATTTCATTTTTCTTTAAAGCTGAATAATACTTTATTGTGTATATGAACTGCATTTTCTTAATCCATTTATCTGTTTGGGCTGTTTCCATAGCTTGGCTATATTTTAATAGTTCATCAATGAACATGAGTATGTAAGTTCCTCTTTGCACAGGTTATTATTAAGATAATATCTTACTTCCTGCCTGGGATTATGTCTAGATTCTGATCAGCTTATTTTACCCTTCCTATCATAACTGATAAGACATATGTGTGCCACCATACTCAGCTATTGAATGAGATGTCATGAGAACTTTTCAGCCTAGGTGGCCTGGAAACTCAATCTTCCCCCTTTCAGGCTAATCCCACCTTTCCAAATAGCTCAGATTATAGACATGAGCCACCAGTGGCTGGCTTGCCTCTCTTTTTGAAAGGTTTTCTTTACTTTAGTTTCTTGGATGGCATCTTCCTCTGATTTCTTCACACATTCTTAGCTGCTCAATGTCAGTATAATTTGCAGATTTCTTCTCAATGCTCAACCTGTCAATTTAGAATTGCCCTGTGTTCAGTCTGTTCACCTCTCTTTGTTTCATTTTCTTTCAATTTTTTCCCTATGCTCACCCATGCTAGGCAACTACTTTACCATTGATCTATGTTCCCAGTCTAAGCTCTCTCTTTTCTGTTTGCATTCACTCTCCAGGTAATTTCACTAAGACCCATATGCTGAGAGATCACATTTATATCTCCAGTGCCAGGCTCTCTTGAACTGTATACTTTTATCCAATCTTCATCTTACATTTGGAACTCCAGTAGACACCGCAAACTAAACAAATATGAAGCTCACATTTTCCCCTCTAGCCTTACAACCAGACCTCTCTCTCTATCCCAATAACCTGCGTACTTTCCATTTACTAAGTAGTACCACCATTTCTTTGTGCCTCTGAACAAATTCTGTGGGTCAATCTGACTTTCCTTTTCCCCCCACAACCAATATCAATTTGCTTGCAAGCTCTGCTGCCTCAATCTCAAAGAATGTGTCACGTCGACAATCACATCTCACCACCTCATCTGCCCCTGGCTTTGTTCTCTCATTTTCTTTCTTAATACAGTCACCACTTCCTGAACTCCTTATTTCCACCATGTCCCATGACTTATTCTCTATATAACAGTCAGAATAATATTTCTTATTTATTTATTTATTATTGTGAAAATACCGTACAGAGGGGTTACAATTACATGAGCAAGGTAATGAGTACATTTCTTATCAAGCATTGTTGCCTCCTCCTTTGTTTCCTCTTCCCATCCCTTTCCATCTCCCCCACCCCCCTTTTCCCTGAGAATAGTATTTCTTAAAGAGAGAGATGATCCAGTTCTTTCTTTGCTCAGAACTTTCCAATGATTTCACATCACATTCACAGTATAATCCAATGTTTTACTCTGGCTTATAAGGTCTCACATGAACTGATCTTACCATGGCCTGTACCACCTCATTTGATTTGCTCAATTCAAGCCATATTGGTCTAATAGGTTTTCTTCAGACATAGCCAAGATATGTCTAATTCAAAACTTTTGTACTTATGCTTTCCTCTATCTGGGATCTTCTTTTTCATCTTGATTTTTTGGAACAGATTTTCCCTTCAAAAAAGAATTCTATTTTCATAACATCACATTATCTGACCTTTTCTGCTTGATTCATACATATACTAGATATTGCAAATAAGGGAAACCATGGGAGCTATGTTTCTTTGGGCCTGGCTTACTTCATTTAATATAATTTTTCCAAGTCTTTCCATTTCCTAACAAATGGGGCAATGTCATTCTTTCTGATGGAGGCATAGAATTCCATTGTGTATATATACCACATTTTCTTGATCCATTCATCTACTGAGGGGCATCTGGGTTGGTTCCATATCTTAGCTATGGTAAATAAGTCTGCAATAAACATAGTTGTGCTGGTAGCTTTATTGTGGTCTTGTTTGTAAACATTTGGGTAAATGCCCAAAAGTGGGATTGCTGGGTCATAGAGGAGCTCTCTGTGGAGTCTTTTGAGGAACCTCCATACTGCTTTCCAAAGTGGTTGAACAAGTTTACACTCCCACCAACAATGCAGTAAGGTTCCCTTCTGTCCACATCCCCTCCAGCATCTGTTGTTATTAGAGTTCTTGATTTTTGCCATTCTAACTGGAGTGAGATGGTATCTCAATGTTGTTTTGATTTGCATTTCTTTTATGGCTAGGGAGGTTGAGCATTTCTTCATGTGTCTATTGGCCATCCTTCCTTCTTCTTCAGAGAAGTTTCTCTTTAAGTCTTTAGCTCACTTATTTATTGGGCAGTTGTTTCTTTGAGGATTTGTTGTTGGGGGACTTAATTTTTTGAGTTCCAAGTATATTTTAGATATGAGACCCTTGTCTGTTGTATGGCTACTGAAGATCTTCTCCCAATCCCTGAGCTTTCTATTGATCTTTTTAGCTATGTCATTTGCCATGCAGAAGCTCTGCAACTTTATGCAATCCCATTTGTCCAACCTTTCTTTGATTTGTTGTGTTTCTGGGTCTCTATTCAGAAAATTTTGGCCTGAGCCAAGGAGACCTAGGGTTTCTCCTATTCCATCCTGTAATGTTTTCAGAGTGTCTGCTTTGACTCTGAGGTCTTTGATCCATTTGGAGTTGATTCTGGTGCAGGGTGAACCCTTAGATATGTATTTTAATGTTTTTTTCTTTCATGCATTTGTTTCTAACGCATTTATAAGATTATTTCTTTGTTGCTTTGTATATCCTTCCCCCACAGTATAACCCCTGCTTTCACTATATTTGATGTCGGTATAATTTGTGGAGGAGATGGGGAAAAACAAGGCGTTTAAGGATACAGGTGGACCTGTTGCAACAATGAGAAGCACAAGTTGTCATGTTGAAAACGAGCTTTACAACGTTGGTGCGGGGGTGGGGGGTGTGGGGTGGAGGGGGGCGGGGAGGATTGGATGGGGGAGTGGGGGGGGAGGCTGGGAAGGGATGTGAAGGGTAAACAAAGGAGGAGGCTGCAATGCTTGAGAAGAAATGGTGCCATGGTTTCCCTTATTTGCAATATCTAGTATATGTATGAATCAAGCGGAAAAGATCAGATAATGTGATGTTAGGAAAATGAATCCTTAGATATGTATTTTAATGGTTTTTTCTTTTCATGCATTTGTTTCTAACGCATTTATAAGATTATCTCTTTGTTGCTTTGTATGTCCCTCCCCCACAGTATAACCCCTGCTTTCACTATATTTGATGTCAGTATAACTTGTAGAGGAGATAGGGAAAAACAAGTCCTTTAAGGATACAGGTGTACCTGTTGCAACAGTGAGAAGTACAAGTTGTCATGTCGAAAATGAGCTTTACAATGTTGGTGCGGGGCGGGGGGGGGGGGGAGCGGGGAGGATTGGGTGGGGGGGTGGGGGGGAGGCTGTGAAGGGATGTGAAGGATAAACAAAGGAGGAGGCTGCAATGCTTGATAAGAAATGTACGCATTATCCTGCCCATGTAATTGTAACCCCTCTGTACAGTATGTTCACAAAACATTAAAATTAAAATTAAAATAAAAAAAAGATTTCTACTCAGTTATTAATTTTATCAGCATGGACTTTCCTGATCGCCATAAATTGTATTTTCTTTCCTTTTTCTTTCAACCTGCTTTATTTGAATGTTTCTTTATAATTATATATGTCTGATGTACATATTGCATAGTTATTTGTTGTTTGTCTTCTAAGTAGGATATAATTTCTTTGTGGACAGGTGCTTTCTATTAGTACAGCTGCTTTGCTAGTGCCTAAAGAAATACTTGAAACACAGTGTTTTCTGAATGAATGGATGAATGAATGAATAATGTCTTCCAGGACTTGGAAAAATATACACAGCTTTTTCTGTTTAGATCTGACTTTTTATTCTTTCACAATTTAAGTAGACCAACTTCCTATTTTTATATGCATATGTATATATATATTTTTCTTGATCTTGTTCTTTAGGTATGACTGTATAACTATTTTCTTCATTCCCAGCAAATTTTCATCTCTGAATTCCATTCTGGTATTTCACAATCCTCTTAGCATTTTTTAATGTAAAACATCTTGACTAGTAGAAAAATGTTACAGAGTTGTCAAAATTTGGTGCCATACAGAGAGGTCTTTAATAAAGTCTTTTCTGTAAGACCACAGAACTGAAAATGAATGTCTTTTAATCCAAATCCATGCTGTAGAGGAACAGGGAAGATGTGCTCATTTCTTGGTTTTGACTTCATTGTCTGAGGCTAATGACTTCAGCTGATAGAAGGAAAATCTCCATCTGTTCTCCTTGTATTATAGACTCCGTTTTATGTTTCTCTGCCTGTCTTTGCAATAATATTGTATTTGGGTTGTATGTTTGTTCACTGCAAGTTTGTGCCTAAAAAATTTTCCTCCTTAAAACAGATCCCATTGTCATTGTGAGCTCTACTGAGAAAGCCTTCAATGATTTTTCAGTGTCTTTAGGTTTTTAATGACACCCTTCACCTTGTACAGAGTGTTCTGTATCTGGAGCAGGAGTTGTTTTAATTATGATTGTTCATTTTCTTTCTGTAAGTGATGGAAACTAAGACTAGGTGAATATAAATTCTCAGATTTCTGAGTTGTCACTCTTGATAAACAGGTTTTGGCTTTCTTGGGCCTTCCTCATTTATACTACGATGAGATCTCTTGAGTGCCTAGACAATGCTTGATTGAATCTGAGCCCTTTGCTGCTAGTGAGCTCTGGTTCTTTACTCTGGGTCAGAGGATCTTCCCTGCTGTCCAGGCCCATGTCTTTTCCCCTTGATGTTGTTCATTTGTTTCTGGTGTAGCAACTCACTCTAGAAAATTTACTGGTCTAACTCTCCTCTCCTTTCCTTTCCTCTCCTCTCTTCTCTTCACTTCTCTCCCTTGCTTCCTTGCTTCCTTCTTTCCTTCCTTCCTTCCTTCCTTCCTGCCTTCCTGCCTTCCTGCTTTCCTGCCTTCCTGCTTTTCTTTCTTTCTTCATTCCTTCCTTCCTTCCTTCCTTCCTTCCTTCCTTCCTTCCTTTCTTTCTTTCTTTCTTTCTTTCTTTCTTTCTTTCTTTCTTTCTTTCTTTCTTTCTTTCTTTCTTCCTTTCTTCCTTTCTTCCTTTCTTCCTTTCTTTTGCTCTTCATGAGACTTGAACTGATGGTTTCATGTTCACTTGCTTTCTTGCTCATGGCTGCTGCTCTTCCAGTTGAGCCATGCCTCTAGCACAGGTTTTGGCTGGTTGTTTGGGATTGGGAGTCTGATGAACTTCTTCAGATAGGCTGGCTTTGACCTAGGTCCTCTAAGTCTCAGCTTCCTGAGCAGCTTATGCTTACAGGTGTGAGATGCTAGCACCCAATGTGGTCTAATTTTCAACAATTTTTGCAACAACCAAGGATTCTTCAGGTTTTTTTAAATCACTCTACCTGAAAGGCAAGTGTAGCTCAGGAGTATGAAATCATAATTCTTTCTCTCAGATTAACTATGGTACAAACATAGTGACTTGCTGGGGCTGCTCAAAGATGGTAGACTGGGAATTGCGACGAGGATGTATAATCTCTTGTCTGTAGTATGACTATATCTTGGTGAAGATAATGACCAATATTCAGATCTTGGGGAGAAAACTTGAAGTTCTATTAGCTTTTTCCATATTGAGAGAAGATGGGCACTTTCTCATGGAAAGAACTGTCCTTGGGCAATGATGGTCTTGGTCTTGGGGAGCATAGTGACCTTTAATAGGATGAGTTACTGCTTTTTTGGCATGTTGTGAGCATTATTCATCTTCATGTCTATGCCTTGGACTTTCTCCTTAGAATCTCATTGGGTTGGCTCAAGCTGATGGAAGAAGGAAGGTGGGGAAGGGGGAGGTGTACAGGCAAAGGCAGAAAACTGATGGAGAAGCTCTGATGTGTAGGAAACTGTGGTTCCCTGTCATCATTTCCTTTCCCTTTCCACACTGGAGCTGCTCTCTTTTTCCTAACTGTGAACTCCCTGTACCACATCCTCTGCTTCTTTAGGATGGACTTCCCCCTCCCTGTATTCTTTTCCACCTTAAGCTTAGACCCAGTTCAGAAAGAGAAGCCATATTATCCATTACTAAAATTCAAAATCTGACCTATGTTACATTTGAAAGGGATAGTATTAATTGAAAACATTTATTTGCATTTGATTTTGGAGTGTCTTCAAGATTTAACTTCTCTATAAAATGAGGGAATAATAAAACCAATTGCCAGGTCTGCCGTAACAATTGAAATGAAAAGCACAGTGGATAGCACCTAGGAAATGTTCTGGCTTAAAGAATTTGGCTCAGAACTGACCAGTTGCGTGTCCCTCTTCCTGGGAGAGTAATGGAATTTTTTTTCCCCCTAGACCATAAATTGTTTTAATTATAGATGTTTAAAAATGTTTGTTATTAATTCCTTTCTATGAAAGATTTAAAAGGCTGCTTCTCATTTCCATGCACTTACTTAAAAGCTTTTCCTCCTTAATGGAGACTCTACAGAAGGAAGTGTTTGAGAGAACTATGAGATATGCCAAATAGCTATTCCTGGTTAAGCAAACTACTATGCTGCATTAGTAGAATTCACAAGACCTTCATGGTTGTCATCTTACGAGGACTCAGTTCTTCCTCAAGAAGAAAATGTCTCTAATGGATAGAAAAAGCTATGATAAGTTATATGTTTTTCCTCCCAAAGATCGAAAATGCATTAAATACTAGAGCAGTCTGTCTTCATTGCTTTATAATTTTTCCTTCTTCTATTTTGCTTCTCTAGAAAGAATATTAAATTTAATCCACATTTACACTAAAAAGGAAAATGGATAATTTTTATTATTTCACAATTTAGGTCTAGACCTTGCTTATTTTGATTTGATATTTAACAAAATAGATGAAAATGTCTAGTTATTACTGGGATAAAATACTAGGTCCAATTTCCAGAACTTCTATATAAAGGGGATTTCATCAGACAATATTAGGGCTACCTCTACAAAAATTGGAGAGGCCTTTTGGAGATTGCTCGGGTTTGACAGATGCAATGAGTTTGTTTTATCTCCTCTCAGTTGGGAAGAGCCAGTCAATAAGAGACACCAAGATTCACTAAATGATTTGATTTTTTCCTGCTCAGTATGAATAAATTGGGAAAGGAGGACAATTGTGATGCCCTGCTAATTCTTGGGGATAAAATGCTTAATGTTATATTTGAAAGCTAGGACAGGAACTGAGATAAAGATTCCGTGTTACTGCCTGTTCTACAGCATGGAATAGAGATTGAAATCCAATGAACCTTGTGTGTCAACTTGACAGATTAACTCAGTATTTATTCATTAGTAGACTATTTGTTCATTTCTACAGCAAATACCCACCTAAGTGTTGAGGATATCATTTAAGATACAAGCTTGTCTTCTGAAATGTTTTTGTGTTTCTGTATGGAAAGGCAGAGATTCGGATATTAGAAGTAGAAATCACTACTTGTAAATCATGTAACAATTATTGTGTTCTCTGGTTGTATATATAGGTTTTTGTTTAGTTAATACATAAATCTATGCCTTCTCTGCCACTTTAAAGGGAACAGTGAGTACCTGATATTAATAGGATAACACTTAGTTGCAGATATTAATCCAGATAAGTGAAGGACAACATAATCATGTCACTAGGATTCAAACATTACTGAGGTGACATCTTGTAGAAACTAAGCAGAACTTGTCTTAGGGTGACTGTACTAGTGGACTCCTATCTCAGTATTAAAATATTTCACATACTAAGCCAGCAAATGATAAAACACTAGGGAAATTTGGGAAAAGTAGATGGTTGTGTCTAGAGGTACACACAAAACATGTCTTTTTTTTTTTGGTTCTGGTAACAGTGCTTCTGAGATTTCCTTAAATTTCTGAGCAGGAGCTTGGGTCAAATGCCAAATATCTTACTACAATATAACATAGATACACACAATTTTATAAGGAAAAAACCAGGAATGAAGACAATAAACAAATTGCATAAATTCTTTATTCATTAATCTATTTCTCTACTGTCGAATTCACTGGTAAAATTATCAAGCATTTCCTCCATTCTAGGGTTGTTGTCTACTACTGAAGATCTAGCAGCGAACTCTGTCTTGAGATATGTGTAGTGTTGTTTGATTAACTATCGAGTTAGGCAAGATTAAAGAAAATATGTTATAGAACTCATTTATCTTATGGTACATTTACTAGAATAAAGTTTTGAAGTAGAGATACTATATTTACCAAAGATTATTTCACTTTATCCTGTGTTTGTGTGTATGAGTTGGCTATTAGAACTCAGTCATGCCCTAAGTGTTCTACACACTATCTTATTTCTGTTTTGTGTGGAATTTAGTTTCTTGTCCTCTCCAGATTACAGTGACAGGACTTCTAGCTTTGCTTAGGTTTAGAGTAGCAGCAGTTTTTTTTTTCCCTCATATCTCCAACATATACCACTTTCCTCTCCTACCATTTTCTTCTTCATTATATTTTTATTGCTTTAATAAAATATCATTTCCCTCATATTGTCTTGTGAGAAAGGAAGTTTACAATTTGAGGGGAATGGGAGGAAGGGAATGTAGGAGAAAAATGAGGGAGGGGGTAACAATGTTCAACAAGAAATGTACTTATTACCTTACAAATGTAACTGCAACCCCTCTGTATATTACCTTAACAATAAAAATAAAATAAATTACCAAAGACTGAGTCTTTGGTAAGAGAAAAGAGGTGACATCATGATAGCATGTGCATCTTTGCGAGTGAGCACATAAGCCTAGAAGCCAGAAGCCTTCAGGGACCAGGCTTACTCTTTGTAACAACCACTTTTGAGAAGATACATCCTGAGACTGTAATTAATCCTTCTTAGGAAGGGAGCCTCCATGACCTAGCCATTTCTCACTAGGTCCTCCCTCTTAAACTTACCTAATACTACCACACCCAGTGACAAGACTAACACATGAACTGTTTGGGGTGAGCTGTATTGAACCATCATAGCACCATCTGTTCCTATTTAAGTCTATCCATTCTCTCACCCTTTCTAATTACTCAGGGACTTGGCTTCCTTCTCTGTCCTGCTACTGTCATGGTTAAGAATCCTTGCTCCTATTCATTCTCACTAATATGAAAGCATACCATACATAAAGTTCTTAGATTGGAACCTGTATATAGTAAGAGTTTAATACATGTTGTGTATTAATTATCATCACATTCTGTAGAACTATTCATACCAGGCTTTGTTATAACAACAAGGCGTTTCATATTTAAATAATGAAAAAAAGATTTCAGGTATTATTTCAAAGACCAGCATTTACATAATCAAGGATGAAGCAAATGAAAAATAGAGTCTTCATGTTTTCTGCTTTTATGCAAAATTCAGGAAAAAAGACAGAATAACTGATACCAAAAGATATCTGTAATTGTTTGGAGGCTAATAGGGACAGTCCAATAGAAAGCAGACATGTACATATACAAATAAATCATTTTTGTATATGCAATTATTTATTCATTTATTTTTGGCAGTCCTGGAGTTTAAACTCAGGGTCTTACTTTACTACTGAATTCACCTCTAGCTCATTTTGCTTTAGGTTATTTTTCAGATAGAGTCTTACACTGAGGAAATTCTAGTAAACTTCTATCTGAGTTGAGATAGATCCCAATCTACAACAGAATTTGCCAGCACTGAGCCTTTTGATTAACCAGGAAGTGTAGGCGTAGGAGGAATCAGAGAACTTTTCAAGAGTTTGGCAGTGAATAAGGATTCTGGCGTTGCCAAAGAGTGCCTTGGTCTCAGTTCAAATTTAAATTTACTTCTAAAATCAAGGCAACAAAGGATTAAAAGTAAATATAATGGTATAGCTTGGAAAGCACAGTGCCTAGGGTCCCCTCAAGCTCATCT
The DNA here is from genome assembly GCF_024711535.1 of Dipodomys merriami. NCBI lineage: Eukaryota > Metazoa > Chordata > Mammalia > Rodentia > Heteromyidae > Dipodomys > Dipodomys merriami. The sequence continues at coordinate 59,591,953 of NW_027206179.1, forward strand.
AGTAATTTAGGTAGGTGTGACTAATTAAAAAATTAACCAGTTGGGAGTATGGTATTGGACTGGACCACCCAGCAGTATATCATAGAGGACTCAGAAGAATTATATATGAAACCTAGGTTTAAAATTTGGGCTCTTCCCCTTGTTAACAAGGTGATCTTAAAATAGTTCTTGGGGGTATGATAAATGCTTCTTTCTTTGGAGTGTTTCCCTGCCAGTTCTCTTGTCTACCTCTTCATTCTGTGGTAGACATTGGTTGGATGTTATTCAATGGTAATTCTGCTTTCCCTGTCATGGGACCTAGGAACTTCATATGATTGCTGTCTTTGTCTCCCTACTCAGGTCATATATGACACAGTAGTAACCTCACCTTCCTTGTTCACCTTCACAGTTTCAGTATCAGGCACAGAGCCTGATTCTTAATAAAAATGTGTTGACTGTTGAATAAAGGAAAATGCCAGCTGGAGAGTGACAAAGAGGCCAAAGGAGATCCTGTGAAAAGCAATACAACTTCCTGTATTCTTATATTAAAAAGTATTTATGAAGAATTGTATTTGAGGTCAATTCTAAAAGATAAATATAAGAGATCCCTTTGTAGTAATTATGGGATCTTTAAGAACATAAAACTTTGCTAAAGTATGTTGGATATTTTCATATACAGTGTTATTTTAAAAAATTATCCTAGATAAATAAAATCACACACACATATCTAATAAGATGTTTAGCTTCATGTCATTACACTGTAATTTTAATAGTATCTAATAAAGTGTTTTACATGTAAGTTATTCAAACACTTTTGTTGATAAAGTAACATAATAAACGAAACTGACCATCTCTTATAAAGTACTTTAAAGGGGAAGAATACCTATTCACTCTGTGTGTATGTGTGTGTGTGTGTGTTTGTATTGTGTGTGTTCATGTGCATGTGCACTGCTGATAGGGCCTCTTGTTCCCTCTTGGCTGTTTTGCTCAAAGCTGGTGCAGTACCCTTTGAGTAACACCTCCACTTATGGCTTATTTGGTGGTTAATTGGAGATAAGCATCCCATGGGCTTTTCTTCTCAGGCTGGCTTTGCAACTGAGACATTTATATCTCAGCCTCTGAATAATGAAAATTACAGGTGTGAGCCACTTTTTTTCCAGAATCCACTCACTTTTTAAATTTGATAACAACTCATATTGCAACAGAATATTAAGTAAGACTACAAGAAGAATCTTATCTTTTTCCCTGATAAAAACTTCTTGATCATTTAACCAATGAAGTTTGAGTTTTGAATTGGATAGCAGCCATCCAGACACTTGGCCCATTCTTTCTTAAAGGACCTAAGATAAATCTTCCTGCATACATTAACCGTTTTAAGGTCTTAGTCTTATATGAAAAAACATCTGCATACCCAGTGAGAAAGGGCCACTTCCTTCTCTTGCTAGAAAGTACAAGCTCGTAATATTTAAAAAGGTAGACATTGCCAATGGACTTCTGTCTTTATAAATCTTCATAGACAGAATAATTCTTTGCAAAACAGGTTTCATGTAATATTTATGGAAGCTGCACATGACCTTGAATGAAAGCAAAGGTTAGCAGAAACAGTGTTCTTTCTGTTTGACAGAATGCTTCTCTATTTTGTCAGATATTACTTACTTGGGTCATATGTGATATTTTGTTTTGAGTGGAACAGAAGTTGTTTATTTTAAAGCTAGGCTATAGGCAAGTATGACATTTCTTTTCAGAATCAATACCATTTTATCTTGTACTTGTAGGAAATCTCTTTAAACAAGCAAAGAGGAAACACCAGGGCACAGCTGGGTATAGAGTAAACGTGGATAAGTAAAACATTAAAATGTTCATCTGTCATTCATAAAATTGATTCCAGAAAGAAGCATAATAACAGAAAGAGAAGATCAGATGTCTGAGAAGTAGGACACAGGGTTTTGTGTCTGATAAGTATGTACCCTAACTTGACCTTCCAACTAAAAAAAGAAAGTATATAAAATAATAATAGGCAGTGATACAGGATTCTGGCCTGGTTTGTAGGATTTATTAGCTCTGTGACCTTGGAAAATTTATTTAACTTCTTTAAATTTTTCATTGCCTATAAAATGAAATATGAGTCCTGGCATGGGTGATCTGCCTAATAAGACTCCTGCCACTGTTTTGCATCTCACTCCCTTTCTAGTCTTATCTCCATACCTTCTCTGCTTATTTTCTCTATAAGCAGTGCTCTCTGAACTGATCTTATTTGCTTGCTTGTTATTTATTTTTCCTAAAACATAAATTCCATATGGAGGGATCTTGGGTATTTTCTCAGAACATACCAAGTACTAGAGCAATACCAGGGAATTGATTGCTAAAAATAATTGGTGTCTGACTTCTAGATATTCCTCAAAGAACTAACAGGAGGGACTTGGACAGATTCTCATATACTCATGTTCATAGCAGCATTATTTATAACAGCCAAAAGGCCAAAAGCAGCTCAAGTGTCCATTGATGGATGGATGAATAAAATAAGAGACTTTATAATAGGCTATAACTTGGGTGAACTTAAAAAACATTTTGAAGTGAAATGAGCCAGATCCAAAGGGACAAGTATTGTATTATTACACTTTAGGAGGAACCAGAGCATTGCAATTCATACAGCAAGGATGTAGAATGTAGAATTATGGTTGCCAAGAGCTGAGGAAGGGATAGACTTGGAAGTTAATGCTTAATGGGTGACTTAATGGGTGCAGAATTTTATTTGGAAAGATGAAAAACTTCAGAGGTGAAGGGTGATGATAGTTTAAAAACCAATGTGAATGTCTTTAGCACCACAGAGTGGAATACTTGAGCATGAATAAAATAGTAAATTTATGCTATATGCATTTTATCCCAACATTGGGAAATCGATCAGTGTAGCATTCCTTCATATAAGTAGTTCTCCTTGGAATACTGTTTTCTGACTTCTGCACCTCAGCTGTACAATCTTCCCATCCTTCTCCCCAGCTGACTCTTATTTTATATGAGCTCTCAGCTTAGATCATTATTTCCCAAAAGCTCTAACAACATTTTGTGCTGAATAGAGTTTTGTTGTGGGAAGAGGCTACACAATGGAGGATAGTAGAACCCCTTTCAGAATGGTGACTATGAAGGATTGGTCACATGGCTCAAGACTAAAGTACTTGCTTAGTATGCATGAGGCCCTGGGTTTGATTCCCAGAATCCTGTGTGTAGAGGGAGAGGGAGCAGGAAAAACACATCCCTAAGAACTCTTTCTTGAGTTATCTTCTTTCTCCAAGTACACCTCACCCTCTAAGTTACCAGCACCTGCTCAAATAGCCCCCAAGCTGAGTACCAAACCTTCCTCTACACATGGGCCATTTGGAATAATGTGTTGTATGTAAACTATAGTATTTTACAGCAGATGCAATATAGGAACCATTGAAAGTCTGGGAGGATAAAACTGATAGAGGAGAACCAATGTTATTGTAGTAACAGTAACATGGCTTTATTTGATATAATGCCCTAATTAAAAATGTTTGCCTTCTTACTTAAACATTTTTCACATTTCTAGGAAGTAGTCAGTAATAAGGCGATCCTCCATTCTGAGGATGAGGAAATTGGACTCAAATCAAGAAAGCAACAAATATGTATTAAGCATATACTGCGTGCCAGTCCTTGTGCTACGTGCAATGACTGACAGGGTTAGGGAAGAGATGATGTAGTTAGAGTGTAGGAGGTAAAATGGTAGAGAGGAAATAATGGAATAGAGGTTCTCATTGGGGCTCAAGAGATGTACAAAAACAGCTTTTGGTTCAGATGAGTGAAGAATATGAGAGTGACATTGATATCGTTGTTATTAATTAATTTATTCATTTATTTTTACTAGTAATGGCACTTAGCCCAGGACATTTCGCAATATCTGGAAACATTTGTCATATGAAATCAATATGCATTATAATGGAAGGTTTGAATCCCTATACTAACCAAAAAGAATGCGATATATTTCAAATCTTTAAGCTAAAATGGAAGAAACACACACTTATATAATGAACATTAGATAAGCAGGAATGTTTCATGTGAAATGTAGGAGGGATATTTAAGACAAGTAGTGAGATGTTCAGATTATGTGTGATTCAGCAGCATGTTGCATTCACAAAGTGTAAGTTTAAAAAAATTGAAGTAGTATTTTGGATTTATTGGGGTTTAATATCATCAAAATAAATATGATTTTTAATGTATGTGATACTGGGGTTTGTACTCTGATCTTACTTGTTAGGTAGGAGCTTTACTACTTGAGCCATTCCTCTAGTCCAGTCTGATCTTTTATTTTTCCTTGCACTCCTGGGGTTAGAACCTTGCATGCTAGGCAAGCTCTTTGTCTCTGAGCCCCGCTCCCTACCTCTGGGCTAAGGACTCTGATAAGTACAGGAAAACTCCTAAGGGCCACATCAACTCAGTTATGAGGAAACTCAGAATGCCCTGTAAATTCATTCTGACTGGGGCTGTGAAATGAAAAAAAAAATCCTTGATAGTCATTAATGGAGATCAGAAAGTCCTCTGCAAGTGCAAAGTTTTGATGTTTAAGGATGACTCAGTTTACTGCTCATCTGTAAATAGGGCCTTACCAGGCATGGGTAGATAAAGGTGAGTGCTTTTGAAGTCAGGCACTGGTGAATAACATTTAGAAGTCTAGATACCTACAACACTGAGATCCTATGCCCATGGTCTGAAGCCAGCTCGATACTCTTACCTCCAATGAACCTCCAATGAAAAGGCTGAACTGGAGGTGTCACTCAAATAGTAGAGTACCATCCATGAGCAAAAATCTGAGTAAGAGTGCAAAGCCCTGAGTTCAAGCCCCAATCCCAGTAAAAATAAACAAACAAGTAAATAAATAAATAAATAAATAAATAAATAAGGGCTCTTTGACAGTAAAAGACAAATAATTATACTTGGACATGATTAATTAATTAAAGCATACTGTAAACATTCATATAGTGAGAATGAAGAAGGATATTCCTAGGAGAGCATCACAAGGATTTGCTATGTGCATATGATAATATGAAATGATGCTTATTGAAATGGAAACAAGAGGATAGTTTGTGGTTCTTTTCTTTCTTTTTTTTCCTGTGGTTCCCTCCCCCCTTTTTGTTTTGCTGTTTTTCATTTCTGTATCCTTTGTCTTATATGTAAGTTTATCTGATTTGGGGAGGAGAAGGGGATGCACAGAAACAGTAGGACAATTGAGCAGTGTGGTCCACTAGACACTATGTTGGAAATGAACTATACAAGTTGGGAGGAGGGTGTTGGCAGAAGAAAAACTGGGATAGAATGATGGAAGGGTGGCACTGTTCAAAAAGAAATGGACTCATTACTGGACTTATGTAAGTGTAACCCCTCTGTGAATCACCCTTCAAATAAAATAAAAAAAAATAAATATGGGCTCTGATCTAAATTTGGATACAATTTTGTCCCTTGGTGGAAAGAATGACATATGGTGAGGAAGGACATGCTTCCCACTCCAGAGCCAGCTGTGATCCTAAGAACCTTGTTGGAATCTCGGCTTTGACACTTGTCCACAGGGCACCAGGTGCCTTCTCTTCCCTCTGCCCTGAGTCCTCTTTCCAGCCCAAGATTGAGCTGACATTTTAGAGATTCCAAACTGAAGATCCATTTGATTCACCCATTCTGTTTGTAGTGTTCCACAAAGTACATGACCTATACCACCCCAAACTGATTCTGCCTTTTGAAAACAGAATATTGATGCTTCTCCCAAAGAGTAAGAGTTTTGCTATGTGAGTGAGGTATACAATTGATGTAAAGGGGGAAGACCCTAGGGAACAAGGGTGAGTCTTCTATGCCAGACTCCAGAGTCTGGTTCTGAGGATTTTGAGCAGAGAAATGATGTGTAATATTATAGAAAGATTACTTGGCCAGCCATGAGTAGAATAGACTAGGGTGACGGTATATTGAGGGCAGCACACAAGGAAGATTTAAGAGGCTGCTGGAATCATCCAAGAAAGAAAAGTGTATGGAATAAGAAGTGGAGAGGAACAGATGGATTCAAGATACTGTGATTGCTGGCCCATGGCAGGAACTCAATAAAGATTAGTTGACTGGGATACAAGAGGGAAAGATGTGGAGGGGGAAACTAAAATTGACCGAAGTCTTCTTGGTTTGGTGAGTGGAAACAAAATGAGGATGCTTTTCAGCAGATGATCAGAGTGTGCCAGAATGCTCTTAGACCATTGCTACTTGGGAGCAGCAAACATGTGACCATTTGTATTTTCAAAAACTCATGGACTTACATCCATCTGCTTATTCATTCATGATTTGAGTATCAGTGTTCTGGACACTGGGATAAGAATTGTGGATTCCACAGTGAATAAGGTAAGCTTCCAGTCAAAGTGGGGCAGAAGACCCAAACCAAGCAATGATAGAGTGCTTACAGTGAAGAAGAGCACTCTGAAGGACACTGCACCCAATCATTTGCTTCCCCTGTAGCTGGGTTTACAGCTCACCACTCTACCCTGGTGTTGGTTGAGATGAAGTTTGGAAACTTTTATACTCAGGATGGCCTTGAACCACAATTCTCTACTGCCCTCAAGTAGCATAGAGTACACTTTTTATAGGCTATAGCTATTTTATCTTTAAGGTATTATGTTACAGTGTCATTGTTGTAAACCTTTCTTTATGCAGGGCAAATCTTACCCATTAATTCTCCGTTCTGATGCTTTTAGTAGATTCTTTCTGATTAATTATTAACCAGCAAATCTATCTCTAGAACACCACACTACATGGTAACATATTAAGGAAGATGAATTTGAGGTCCTATTCACACTTTGTAAGGGAAGAGCACTGGGTTCTGCTGACAACCAAGCTCATTCATCACTTTCTGCTAGATTTACTATGTGGTCTAGTTTGTTTTTCAGTGGGGATTCTTTTCTCCACTTGAAAGTAGATACTTTCTGCAGATAAAGGAAATGCCTTCAAGATTTACAGTGACACCAGCCATACTAATTTGTAGAGAAAGGCAGTGTGAGTTACTAGGACAAACATTTATGGTCATACATAGGCCTTAGCTATAATTTCCAAAAATCAGAATCTGTTTCCAGATGCCTGATTAATGGAAGAAATCCAAAGTAAAATACAATATTTAATTGGTCTAGTGAAGTGTTTTTCAAACTATAGATTCCAACTTATTAGTGGGTTGTAGAATTAACTTAGTAGGTTGTGATTAGCATATTAAAAAAACAAGCGGAACAGCAGGATGCTGGTAGCTCATGCCTATAATCCTAGCCACTTAGGAGGATGAGCCCTGGAAGATTGTGGTTCAAAGGCAGCTGGGGCAGATAAGTCTAAGAAGCTCCATCTCCAATTAACCATTAGAAAGCAGTATTGGGTCTGTAGCTCAAGTGGCAAAGCACCATCTGTGAGCAAGAAAGCTGAGTCAGCATGAGGCCCAGAGTACAAGCAAAAGGCAAAAGAAAACAATAAAATCCTAGCAATACAACAGGGAAAATACAGGAGAATATTACATATAGTTAGAATACATAGTGATTTGAATTTTTATATTCTTAAACATATATGTAATTATACATTTTTCATGATCAATTAGTATATAAAAGACTACCATGTGAAATATCAAAACATTTCATTATAGAAATAGAAAAAGAGTTCTAGAAATGTACCCTTTAAGCAGATGTTCCACTACTTTTAAATTAATTTCTTATTGCAACAAGCACATTGGAAAATATAAAAACTGTTTGAATATAAATTGTTGGACACATGTTTTAGTTATGAAAGAATGCTAGGTAAACCAAGAAAGCAAAGGTATCTGTTATTTGGGAAAATAATACTTTATATATGAAATAAAAGTATTTTAAACCACTAAGATGATTAAATTTGTTATTTATTAGAAAGAATTCTAATTTTTCAACATATAAGGAATTCTGCATCAAACGTATGAGAAAGATTGAGTTATTTTTGTAAATTCACTTAATATAGTAAACCAGAAGTATAGATTTGGACTTTTGAATTTTGCTTTTATAACTGCTAATGGACAGATTACTTTTGATACATGGCTTTTATTTATTTATTTTTACCATAATACATGACTTTTATTATGGAAGTTTTCTTTTGGCTTACATTTAACTATTAATAAATAGAAATACTATTGCTTATTTTATTGACAGCATTTTATGATAATATCTTTAAAATAGCACTTCAAGAAGATAGTTTTGATGTCTCAACCATTAGCATTCTTTTTCAGTTTCTAAAATGTCTTTGGTTAATTTTTTGCTCTAAGCAAAATTCACATAGCAAGCTTTCTAAATCTGTCACTATGTCTCTTCTCCTGCTATATGTGTGTATATATATATAATTTTTGTATGTGTATATATATAATTTTATAGAACATTTAAGTGACTACTTTTTGCTCATGATTGACAGTTTACCACTTGAGCTATGCTTTCAATGAGGGTTTTGCTGATTAATTGGAGACAAAGGTTTTTTGACTTTTCTTCCTGGGCTGGCTTCAGGGAAGAAAAGCCTTCTGAGTAGCTAGGATTAGGGCAACCTACCAGTGGTTTTCCAGTGCTTGGCTAAATCATTACTTTTTTATACCAGTCTATTTACTCTGCAGTATAATACCTCTGCTGTATACCCTCATGCTTAGGTCTGATAAACAAGGAGGAGCTTTCTATATAATCCCTCAACATGGGTCATTCTCCTCCTCAGTATGCAGTTGCTGGACATTTACTGTCTTTCTACAACTCCATTTTAGAGATCATACTTCAAAATAGGGGCAACCATATTTCTGTATGGTTCTTCCTCTCTCAGGTGTGATGGGAAAGGGGATAGTTTAGCCAGATTTCTGCAAGTATAAAAAACCATCTGAGGTAAACAATTTGTCAGTAGAAAAAAGCTATAGTGCATGATTGGTTAGCTCCATTTTGTCTGGGCATGTGGAAGGACAGAACATCCTTGTAGGAGGATGTGGTAGAGGATGTGGCCAGGAATCCAAAGGAAGAAACTGTATTTTCTCAATTCTTTCTGAGTTCATGCCCTCAATGATCTAAAAGCTGCACAATAGGCTCTACCTTTTAAAGATCCACAGTCCCTTCCAATAGTTCTACCCTGAGGGCCAATCCTTTTCCAAGTGGACATTTAGGAGACATTTTATTTAACCCACAGAAGGTAGATGTATGAATCACACTGGGTCAGTCACTATGGAGCCAATATAGGCCATTGAATAATTCCCTCTTGTAATCTGGGATGAGAGTTATTAAGTGCCATGATTAATTGGAATCATTTATGTGTCAAGGATTTTGGTATGAAGAAATAAGATACTTTATTTTTGGGGGAAGTGGGACATAGACTTTCTTTATGTAACACAAGCAAATCCAGATCTTGCAATGTAGCTCAGGCTGGCCTTGAACTTGCAATCTCCCTGTCTTAGCTACTCCAGTGCCAGGATTACGAGTATGCACTGTCACACTAAGTGCAGGAAACACATTTCGAAGAGAAATTTTAAAACCTAGAGGCCAGAATAGAGACACAGAATCAAGGGAAGTCATATGGCTTTGAAAAGTGTAGAATAAACTCTTATTTTAGCTCTAGGCTCTGTGTATTTTCATTCCCCGGCACTTTGAGATCTCTCTTTACATATGCTACTTACAGTGGACTTACATTTCTTTAAATTCTATACATGTGGCGTGATTGAGACATTCCCATTTATTTCATTCTCCTTTTCTCTGTCAACCCAATCGCAGACCATTCAACCATGATTGATCATTTTTTGGAATATGTAATCATTTTATTTCTTTATTCCTCCCCCATAGTTCACTCTGAAGCTCTTGTTTCTTTTCAAATCAGAAAATATTGGCCATGATAGGAAATGATACTAAAAGCAGAGAAATATGACTGCATTATTTTATCAAGTTAACTGAAATATGTTCATATTTTTAAGTTAAGCCATCTGGGCTGACCCTTTTTTCAATAAATGATAGTTAAATTCATCTTTTTTTATCTCCCTTTACTTCTAGTAATTATTCCATAATTTTTATAAAGACATTATTTTCTGGTCAATATATAAAACAAAATATTTATTCACTACAAAATAAGATTGTGTAGTTTGGTAAGCTTTCAATTGGAATTGTTCTCTCTCTAGAGTGTGAAATCACTATTACTTTGAACAGGACTTTGCCTTCAAGAAAGGAATTACTTTCAAACTAAAATGACACTCATGGTCAGTAGAATAGGGTTTTCTCCCGGATAATCAACTAGTCCCTAAAAATAATACTTCAAATAATTTATTGTATTGATTAATGTTACAAATATTAGCCTTGTGAAAATGCTTATTCTTTTGATCAACTATTTACTTATTCTAAGTAATGTCAAAAAGACATAAATATTTTAATATGTTTTGTGGCCTGAAGAGATAAAAAAAAAAGTGCCTCAATCTTCTGTCATTATTTAAGAATGATAAAAGTACTTGGGTTTGAATGTGTCCCCCAAAGTTCATATGCCCAAAACTCAATCCTCAATGTAGAGTTGATGGAAGGTGGAAGATAATGGCAGGTGTTTAGGCCAGGAGTGTTTTTTTTCATGAATTAATTTATGTTCTTATTGTGATAGAACATTCACTGTCACACGAGTGTGTTTGTTATCCAATGAGTGACACTATATGTTTGATCCCCTCTTGCCCTCTTTTGCCCGTCTGTGTCTGCCATGGGATAACTTAGTCAGAAGGCCCTCACAGGACATTGGTTTCTTGATCTTGGATTTCCCAGGCTCTAAAACTATGAGAAATACATTTATGTTCATTGCAAATGATCAAATATTAGGAATTCTGTTACAACAGCATGACACAGACTAAGGTAAGTGCTCAATAAAAACTCTGTATATATCGAGCTATGGTATGATACTCATAAAAGGGCAGAACTTTTAATCCATCAGATTCATTTTCAACAGTTTCAGAGATCCTAAATAATTATGCCATTAATGATTATTTTTGGACTGTTTGGTGGAGAATATAGGAATAAATGATTCCTGGAAAAAGAATACCAGTAAGACATGACAAGGCCGACACTTTCCACCAAGATGTTTTCTGATGAAAAGTTGTGTGTTCTAAAACAATGAATCTTAATCATTCTGAATTCATATTTCAGTGTGTCAGAGACCTCATGAGTAGTCAGTTTATCCTTTGTATCTCTATTCTTTAATATCAAGAATAGAATTAAAATCCATTTCTCTCACATGAAAAGTGTTTTGAGAAGATGGAACATGAGATCCATGTTAAATATTTACACTGGGTTGTAAAAGTGGAGGAATATAGAGTTTACTATTGTTTGCATGTGATAAAAAATGTTTGCATTAGACCTGTGAAGCAGAACTAATATGCTGAAAGGAAGTAGATGATATTAAAGGCATTAGGAACCCAGGCAGACATTTGTTAAAGAGGTGACCATTTGCAGTTTATTGTTCATAAATAATCACTCACTATGTGAGCTATTGAGTTATGTTTATGTATTGTATCTTCATAATCCTTGTCAGGTTGAGAAACCAGATCATTTAGAATGTTGCTTGTAAAAATGGCTAGAATTTAACTCCAGGGGATCATCAGAATGTAGTTGGTAATAGACCCAAATTAAATCAGCTTCATGAATAAGACTGATAAATTACATTATATCAACATCTCTGAAATAATTATCTCATGCTGAAGAACACATGTTTGAAGTGAGATTTGTTGGGGTTTCCCCAGGTCATTTGTAACTCATTACCAAAATAGTCATTGTAATAAAGTTTCACTCAATCCAAAGAAAACATGCTATCATTGGCCCTGTTCCATCCTATTTGTAAGCATAACATTCTCCATTGCATCTCTGCTCATCATCATACAATCTACCAGATACCTGGTATATATATGTAGGTGCTACCAACCACAACTAACAAAGTTGAACCCCATGTAATCCCAGTACATAGTAATCCCAGTACCTGTAATTCCAGGATATAGCAGGTGGAGACAAGAGTTAGTTCAAAGTTAGCAACTTCAAAGCTAGCCTGGGCCTTGAGACTTTATAAGAGGTTGCCAAATAAACAAAGCCCCAAAGCCAGGCACCAGTGGTTTACACCTGTGATTCTAGCTATGAAAACGGCTGAGATTTAAGGATTAAGGTTAGAAGCCAGCCCAACTAGAAAATTCTGAGTGAATCTCATCTCCAACTAACTACCAAAATGCCAAACTAGAGAGGTGGCTGAAGTGGTAGAGCACCAATCATGAGCAGAAAAACTTAGTGAAGGCATAAGGCCCTGAGTTCAAGCCCTGCTACCAGCACAAAAAGAAAAACACCCAAACCCAAACCAAACCAGAGACCAATAATGATTTAAAACTGAAACATGCTGTTTTACAAAGATGCTGCAGGAAAGATAAGATGACTTTTTCATTTGTTTGCTTTTATTTCTTTATTAATACTAATACAATTGAAATGGATATACTTTTCAGAGACAAATTCCTGTTGACCACAGCTCTTTTCAGTGAAGGAGAGAAAATGCATTTGCTTTGCTTGTTTAAATTGAGAGCTGTGAGCTTGCCAAAGGACAAGACTGGAATTCCCCTGCAGCCATAAATATTGCTGTGGATTAAAGAAAGAAGCATTTCTTCTCTCAAAGTTCACCCTTTACAAATAAGAAGCAGATGCAGTAACATTAAAGTGAGATATGATTCAAAGAGGAGCTCAGTTGGAAGCCCAGACATGGCAGTCCGGAGATTAAGTCAGAATAGGGCCTAATGTGTGATCTGAGAGCTTTTCTTAAACAAGAGGTATTCACACTAGTTGGCAGACTGTTTGTATGATGCACATCTTAAGGAAGATTTATGCTCCCAATAGAAGGCATGTTGTCTTCCTATGACTTACAGAGCTCATTGCCACTATCACCTTTGTTCTGACACTTCAGATGGTTCCGGAAATCTGACAGGGAGTGCTGTAAAATGGCTGTGAACTCAATGTGCTTTTTTTGGGAACTAACCAATGCAATGCAAATGAACACCCCAACTATTCCTCCCTGAACAGAATTTAAGTAGTGTAGGTTGCCTAGAGTACTTATTTGCATGTCAATCCCTGCAGTCTTCCTACTCACAGTGGTTACATCATCTGATGGATGATTTTAGGTCAGCAAGTAAACTAAAGACATTGGAGACCATGGTCATAGAAGGGATGTTCTTTACTTCTCTTTAGTAACTTCTCCCATTTCCTTCTTATTTTCTTACAGGTGTCATGACTGGTAAGCATTAAGGCCTTTCTAGTTTTCTGGGAAAGCATTCTAGTCTTTCTGTCATTTTAGTGTCCTCCAAATTTTTAGAGTCCTGCACATCTCCAGGGTACTTCAAATAGATGTGAAGCATGTGTCTATGACTTTTGCAAGTGTTTGAATTAAAAGTTTATTTCAGGCCATAGGAGCTATTGGGAAGGCATTATCATCCTACAAAGATTTAATCATATATATATATATATATATACATATATATATATATATATATATATATATATATATATATATTTGGGGAGGTCCGGTTGTGGGGCCTGAACTTTGGGCCTGGGCACTGTCCCTCAGCTCTTCAGCTCAAGGCTAGCCCCCTACCACTTGAGCCACAGCGCCACTTCCGGCTTTTTTCTTTTTGCTTATGTGGTGCTGAGGAATCGAACCCAGGGCCTCAGGCATGCAAGGCAAGTGCTCTACCACTGAGCCACCTCCCCAGCCCCAATCATATATTTTATAATAACTTTTTTTCATTTCTTTAAAAAACTGGGGGGAATTTTTTGAAAGTTCCTTCCACTGTCAACTGACCATTCTATGAATATGGGCTTAGGAAGACTTGAGAATCTAGGAATTGAATTCTTCCTTTAAACTGAGAGTGCCCTAGAGGACATAGGTGAATACTTCCTGGAAAGTGCCTAATGTGATATTTTAGATGTTAAAAAAAATAACGTATTCAGTGCACCCCCAACCACGGGAATGAGTTTCTAATGTTTTGAGATTTAAAATATACTACCCCTGCTCAAGGCTACGTTTTGCTTCTGCTTCTGCAGCTCAAGGCTATGTTTTGCTTCTGTAAATCTGCTTGCGCACTTTGACAAACAACACCTGTGTGTGGTTTTTCCCTTTAATACCGCTGCTGGGAAAAAGACCTTACTTCACTGCACTAACCAAATAGTGGGGTGTAGTTGCCATGTGGATAATAAAGACTCCTTTCCCTGTTTTTTTTTAAATTAATACATTTGTCACAAGAGAATGAAAAATTTATTACACTTAGAACTTTTTATACTTAGCAGTAGCTTGGTTATTTGCTTTGAAGCAAATAGGGGAACAGAAAAAAAGTTAAAGACAAAAAATTAAAAGCACATTTAACCAATCAACAGGAAGCTATTTAAACATAGTGAATTCAGTACAGACGTATATTTTTGTGTCTTATTCTCTCCTCTCTTCCTTTCTTTTTTTTGTTTTTAAAATTTTATTTTATTGTCAAGGTGATGTACGATGGGTTATAATTATATAAGTAAGGCAGTGATTACATTTTTTTTGTCTAACTTGTTACCCCTTCCCTCATTTTGCTCCCTCTTTCCTTCCCCTCCAAACCTCTCCCAAGCATACAGATAATTTCAACATATTGTCTTGTGAGTATTGCTGACATAGGTTCCCCCTTTGTCCTTTGCCTTACCATTTTGTTGTTCCCATTCCTTTTCCTAGTTCAGATAAACATATATAAAATACCTAGGGTACCAAGATTGAATGCAGTGAGAACAGTGGATAAACCATAGGGGTGAAAACATCAAAAGAAAAAAGAAATCACATAGTACAGTGAGAACAACAACAAAGAAAAACCTCTTGTGTCTAGTTCATCTGCTCATCTGCTAAGGTTATCCTAGCTGTATACTAATTAGGGAGCCCCCCAAAATAGGGTGGAAGAAAGACAGCCTCTTCAGTAAATGGTGCTGGCAAAATTGGTTAAACACCTGTAGAAAACTAAAGTTAGATCCTTATATATCACCCTGCACCAGAATCAATTTCAAATGGATTAAAGACCTTGAAGTAAAAGCAGACACCCTGAAAACATTACAGAAAGGAATAGGAGAAACTCTAGGGCTCCTTGTCTGAAATTTTCTTAATAGAGACCCAGAAACATAACAAATCAAAGAAAGGTTGGACAAATGGGATTGCATTTAACTGCAGAGCTTCTGCATGGCAAAGGACAGGGCTAACAAGATTAGTAAAAAGCCCACAGATTGGGAGAAGATCTTTACTAGCCATACAACAGACAAGGGCCTCATATCTAAAATATATTTAGAACTCAAAAAATTAAATCCCCCAAAACAAATCCTCAAAGAAACAAGTACCCATTAATAAGTGGGGTATAAACTTAAAAAGATACTTCTCTGAAGAGGAAATAAGAATGACCAATAGACGTATGAAGAAATGGTCAACTTCTCTGGCTATAAAAGAAATGCAAATCTCATCCCAGTTAGAATGGCTATAATCAAGAAGTCTTTTCTTTCCCTTCCTTCCTCCCTCCCTCCCTCCTTTCCTTCCTTCTTTCCTTCCTTCCTTCCTTCCTTCCTCCCTTCCTTCCTTCCTTCCTTCCCCCCTCCCTCTCTCCCTCCCTCTCCCCCTTCCTTGCTTCCTTCCTCCTTTCCTTCCTTCCTTCCTTCCTTCCTTCCTTCCTTCCTTCCTTCCTTCCTTCCTTCCTTCCTTCCTTCCTTCCTTCTGTTAAAGTTCCACTGAATAACAATGAAGGAATAAAAAACGAATGAACCTGTAAGGGCAAAAAGGCCAAGAAAGTTAGGCTTTGGAATCAATGGACTGTTCCTGAATAATGGACTTACCAGTGCTAGGTAAAGAAGTATCCAGGATCACTATATTTGAGAAAAGCTTCTCATCAATTGAACCAATATAGACAAGAGAAGACATGATGCAGCCTGTAGGAGAAACTTAAAACTAAGCCACCATTAATATCCTCAAAGAGACAAGAAAATATTTTGATTGTAGTGCTGAAAGAACACCAGTTGCTTCTTTTTACTTGTTTATATTTTGAGATCATCCAGAGAACAAAGCACTCCTGGATATTGAAACTATTAAAGATAGAATGGAAGGGCTGAAGGATGATGTTTTACTCATAATTTTTTTTAGCAAGAAGTATTCAGAGAAAAGTAGCAAAAAGATAAATAATTAGACAACAGGAATGAAAATAGAAGTTATCCTCACACCTGTACCACAGAAATTTTAATGGAGCATACATAGAAAATAGAATAAATAGTTGAAGGAAAATTTCCTATACTGAGAGACTGAATATCAGAAGTGAACACAATTTCCAAGTACCTGAAAAAGCAATATGAATAAAAGATATACCTAGCAACATTTACAAAAAAAAATAATACCAAATTAAACTAAACACTTCCAAAGATCAGGATGGTGATAGCAGTAACAATAAAAGGATGAGTAATCCCAAGGACATTTACTAGACAACAATGACACAAAGTCTTCCAAAAGATCAAACTGTCAATCAGCTGTGAGAGTAGAATGTAGACCTTACAACAGGGCTTAAAAGAATGTGTCTTCCACATGGTTTTTGTCATAAAGAATGTGTAGGATGTGTTGCATGAGAAATATGGGGAAAAGTATAAAAAGAGGAGAATAAGATTCTATTTCAGAAAAGAGGAGGGTTTCACTATGTCAACTTTTGAGGTCCACCAAGAAGACAGTATTGACTGTCAAGGGAGGATGGAGAATGTTGGAAAATTTAAAACAATAACAACACCACCAACCAAAAACTTTGCAGCATTGCTGGAGTTTGTGGTCAGACCAAGCCAGAGATGTAAAGAAAGAGAAAATAAATGAAATGAACTCAATGGAGACTAAAAGTTTATATTTTGAAAGGTCACAGAATTTAGAAAAGAACAATTTTATTATCATTTAGTCCTCTGTAACTAGTTCATGTTCTGTGAAATCTTGACTTTACAGTCTTTTTTAAAATGTAATTTTATTGTTAAGATGCTGTACAGAGGGTAACCCCTGTTACATGAGTAAGGTACTGAGTATTAACTTAAGTGCTTCTGAATTAGGGTTTGAGAAGTCCTAATTTGTTCTACCGGTATGGTATTAATGCTGTTTAGACAAAAGCCTGTACCTTGAAGCACCCATTAGAGTTCATCTCACAGGGTCCAAAAGGGTCCACTTTGTGGAAGATGAGAACATCTGCTTGCCTGCTGTACTTGGAGGGAAGTATCAGAGTAAAGCTAAAGCACAAAACTGGATGTGACAATAGGCTTAAAATTGTTTTGTTTAATTTATTGACCTATTTCAAAAGTACAAGTTCTAAGGAGCGTGTTTTCCAAGAATAATACAACTGGGATTTTTTTTTGTCATGGCATGCAAAACAAGATAATCCATTTGATTTAAAAAATTCAGATAAAACATAACATAAACATAATGACTAGACTTATTTCAAACAACAGCATAAATACTACATCTCATTTATAAAAATAGTCATTGTGGAAAAGAAACCTTGAGCTATGTAATCATCCTGACATAGCATAAATACACAAATTATACAGGAAGAATGCAACAAGAGTATATCAAGAAAATCAAATGAACAGTACAGTTCAACTGGAGATGGTTTTTAACATCTGTATATTGCTACAATAACATTACCAAGTGAATTAAATCTTCATTGAAGACAACTGAACTCAGAGACACTAGATTCAAGTAAAGTTGTGACCCACTTAACATTTTAAAAGTAACTGAAACTCTGATATACATCACTATCCTGTCTAAAATTAAAGAAGCTCTAAGCTGCTAATAATTGGAAACACATGAAACATCATAGCAAAAGTTCTGGCAATATATAATGACAGAAATATTTACACCCATAATCTTTTTTCTCATACAAATTTAACAGGGAAGATTGAGTATCTCTTCAACAATTGTTCCCATGCATGTATCAAAAGTAATATCCATAGAAGTCTAATTATTTGCAGTATTTCTCTTTGCACATGCCAATGAACAAATTCCTACATTTCTAGAAAATCTCCAAGATATTTTTTAGCATGCAAGAGATGGGAATTATGTTTTGATTTTGGAAAGGCGAATATCAAAGGCTATTGAGAAGTTTGAATGCTTTATTAAGACAGGATCAAGGGATATTTGGCTCTCGGAATCATTAGATAAGTACGTATCCATTTTGATTTTCGGTGCCAGTACTAGGGCTTGAATTCAGGGCCTTGTTGCTTTTGCTTGACATTTTTGCTCAAGGCTGGTACTCTACCACTTGGGCCTTTCAGTTAAGAAAAATATTTTTTCTTAAATAATTAAAGGAATTATAAAGTGAATATGGACCATCTTTTTTCTATAAGATATATAATCTTTGTCATCTAGATAGATTATACAGAATATAAGGCTCTATCATTTTAAGAAAGAAAATTAATAATACATGGCAGTGTATGCAGGATGCTAAGGCATGAGGGTTATATATAATTGTACAGTCTGGTCTACATAGCTAGATTCTGTCTCAAATACAAAATTACAACAATGAAAAACCAAGAGTGATTAGGTGAGGAAGAGAGATATAGAAGAGAGAAACAGAGAAACAGAGACAGAGAGGTATTCTACTTGTTCAGCAATATAATATTTAATGGTATGGTAAGCCAGATCTTACCAGTTTAAATATAAGATTACTTTTCCTTGTGCTCACTACAATTTTCTACTTGTTATTTATAATACATGTTTGCAAAGTGACATTAATACAACCTCAAACATAGAGCTTTATATACCTTACAAACATGTGATTAAAAATAGATAAATTTAGCCTGGTGCAAAAATGTAAAAGTGGTGCTCAAGTGATAGAGCACTAGTTTTGAGTCAAAAAACTCAGGGTCAGTGTACTGGCTCTGAGTTCAAGCCCCAGGATGGGCACACAGACACACAAAAATAGATTGTGCTTACTAATGAATGATTCAGTATTCCATCTTATGCTCTAAGTAGCAAGTAAATAATTTACTCAATTTAGCATCAGTCCAATATTTTGTTACCTAAACATTGTGGAATCTATTATTAACTGACACATTATAAAATATAATATCCACTGAAATATTTACATAATATTTTTTCATAATTTAAACATTTAGAAATTCTATTCCATCAGAAAACCTGTTATTTGAGAAAAATATACTTAAGTAGCCAGGCACAGGTGGCTCAGGCCTATAATCCTAGCTACTTAGGAGGCTGAGATCTGAGGGTCACTGTTTGAAGCCAGCCCAGGCAGGAAACTACATGAGACTCTTATCTCCAACAAACTCCTCAAAAAAGCCAGAAGTGTGGTTCAAGAGGTAGTGTACTGCCCTTCAGCAAAGAAAGCTCAGGGACAGTGCTCAGGCCTAGAGTTCAAGCCTCAGGACTGGCAAGAAAAAAACCAGAATATACTTAAGTAAAATATAAGTGTGGTCTTGTGTAATAATGCTGCTAACTCAGAAAAGACTTGTTTTTATTAAACCAAAAATAATAAGGTTTAGATAATTATGTGAACTGGAATTCCTGAAATAGCAGCTAATTTTATTAAAAATACTTTATTTTAAGATACTAAATTTATTAGAAGTTCAATTTCCCTCATATGTGGTATTTTATGAATATTCAGTTATATAAGCCATTATATAAGTCAACTAGAGTAGGTTTAATTGAAGTGATTTTATAATCTAATTTGCCATCTGCAACTAGGAAAGTATTATATAGTCTCACAACAATATTTAAAGGCCTTTCTAAATTGTAGATATCAACATACAGTGAAGACATATAAACATATTCATATGTTTGAAAAAGAGCTTTTTACATCCTAAATCTTAAAATTCCAGTCACAGATCAAACATCGGTCTAGACATATAAAACTCAACAGTCCTAATATCTGCTTCCCAGTAGGCATGAAATTCTTGATCGATCTGAACTCAATATAGACAAGTAGATGTAGAAATGCCTTAAAATTCTCTCTCTTTCAGTCTCTCTTTCTAAAATGAGTTTGATATGATTTAGGAGAAGGTTTCTGCCCTCTACCCATTAGAAAATTAAACAGATAAGTATTTGGGTCTGGGAAGGTGGCCCAGTGATAGAGTCCTTGCTTTGTATGCACGAGGCCCTGGATTTGATGCCTCAGCACCACATAAGCAGAAAAAAAATTCCGAAGTGGTGCTGTGGCTTAAGTGGTAAAGTGTTGGCCTTCAGCTGAAGAGATGAGGGACACCACCCAGGTCCAGAATTCAGGCCCCACGACTGACAAAAAACCACCACCACCACCAACACACACACACACACACACACACACACACACACACACACACACACACACACACACACACACACACACACACACACACAGAGATAAGTGTTAGGTAAACAGAGTAAGTTACCACCACCAACACACACACACACACACACACACA
Organism: Dipodomys merriami; assembly: GCF_024711535.1. Taxonomy (NCBI): domain Eukaryota; kingdom Metazoa; phylum Chordata; class Mammalia; order Rodentia; family Heteromyidae; genus Dipodomys; species Dipodomys merriami. The sequence goes on from NW_027206179.1 coordinate 59,612,406, forward strand.
CACACACACACACACACACACACACACACACACACACACACACACACACAGAGATAAGTGTTAGGTAAACAGAGTAAGTTTATTTGAAAGTGACCAGAAGGCCGTGAAAGAGAGTAGCAGAATTCTCCATCAGGGTGCAATCCACAGGCTGGATTTTATTGTATAGGGCCCCTCCCCATAGCTCCACCCTTGAGCTTTGTGCTGATTGATGGCTTGGGCAAGTGCTGCTCTGGCTCTTTTCATTGGCTCCCAAGGTATTATAGGAAGAAGGAACATTTGAGCAGGAGGCCAAGATACCAAGGGAACAAGAAACAAAATGTTGTATCTGCCACATTTTACCCTTCTATACCTAAAAGTTCCCCTTTCTCTCTCAAATCTTGTGGTCCTACAAAAGTACTGGAGCTAAGAATAGTCTTTATATTTTTAAAAGGCTGTATATAAAATGACTATCTGAATATATTTACTATTTGCCTATATTTACTGTTTGAATTTTTATAAAAATTTGTTTGCTACCCATGCCACTACATTATTCTAATTTTTAAGCCAATTCACCAGCAAGTAATGATCTTCAGTTTTTAAAACAAGCCTCATAGTCCTCATCAATATTTTTCATTTATAAGAGCTTAATGGAGGAAAAAAGCCTTTTAAAAGTCAAGAGAGAAATCTGTGTCTTAATGGCTTATTAGATGACATGGTAAATCTGCTTTGCCCCAGGCAAATCCTAGGAATGCTGGACTGGCCTGGGGTAAGGCACTTGTGCTTGGAGTGTTCACTGGATATAAAAGAAAGAGAATCTTGGTGACCACAAGAATCACATCTATTAGCCAGGTACCCGTGGCTCATGCCTGTAATCCTAGCTACTCAGGAGGCTGAAATCTGAGAATCAGGATTCTAAGCCAGCCTGGGCAGAAACTCCCCATGAAACTCTTATTTCCAATTAACACTCAAAAAACCATAAGTGGAGCTGTGGCTCAAAGTGGTAGAGTTAGCTTTTCTCTTTTGGGGTGGTAGGGCTCCTCTTTACAGGCTTCAAGCACCCAGTAAAAGCAACATCTAGATATGTTGTAGATTTTCATTCCAATTCCACATGCCTCTTTTATATTTTTGGCAGCATTGGTGTTGGAAGTGCTCTACCACTTTATGCTCTCCAGTTCTAGCTATGTACTTTAAGCAGTGGCTCAAGTTATAAGGATTAGAGGCAATGGAGGAGTGATCTGGGCTTAGATTCAAAAAGATGATGATGATACAGAAAACAATATACTTGCATGTACTTGGCTAGAGGCATACAGAAATGAAATTTACTCACCAGATATTGTGGCTCATGCCTGTAATCCCAGCCACTCAGGAGGTTGAGATCTGAGAATTACATTTTGAAACCTGGGCAGAAGTTCAAGATACTTTTATCTCCAATTAACTACCAAAAAAGTCAGCAGTGGTAAAACATTAGTCTTTAGCCAAAATGTTCAGATAGTGCCCAGGCCCATGATGATAATCCACATTGTGGGGTTGTTACAGATGGTAAAGAAGATAATAAATAAAAGATTTAGTGCAGGCTTGGTGTACAATGTTTAATAAATGTTAGCTAGCAATATTACCTAAAAATGATTTTAAAAAAGCAAATCAGGGGAACAAAGTGCAACCTCTCTTGGAATTAGCACTTCAATGATGTATCAGGGTGGTGTTTTAGCCCATTCTGTGATACTACAGCAGAGTACTTGAGACTGAGAAATATATCACGAATAGAAATTTATTGGCTCACAGTTCTAGAGGCTGAAATCAAGGGCCTTCTTTCTTTCTGTGCAGTAGAAACTATAAAAAGGTAAAAAGAAAGATGAGAGTCCTTGTAGTCCAGTCCAATGTCCCAGTTCTTAATTCTGTTATAATGGCAACCACATTTACTGGACATTTGGAAGGATAAACATTCAAATCAAAGCTGAAGCCTTCATTGTTTCAATCCTCAACCCCTCAGTCTATGTGAGTTATATGAAAAGTATCAGATTCTATGGAGAAGATTATTTTCATAGCAGACATGATCCCTATGCTGAAATGATAAAGACAAAGAAATGTGTGAAAAAGTATAAAAGAGCTGAGCACTGGTGGCTCATACCTGTAATCCTAGCTACTCAGGAGGTTGAGATTTGAGGATAGCAGTTCAAAGCCAGCCTGGACAAGAAAGTCGATGAGACTCTTATCTCCAATTAACCACCAGAAAACCAGAAGTGCCACTGTGGAAAAAGAGGTATAGTGCTTGCCTTGAGCTGAAGAGCTCAGGGACAGCACCCAGGCCCAGACTTCAAGCCCCATGACCACCACCACCAACAGAAAAAGAATGTGAAAGACAGAATGTAATAAGTGTAATAGAGTCATAAGTATCTTTTCAATTAAATAATATTAAGAACTTCTTAGGGTAATTTTAGCACCTTTCCCTTTTTTAAACATACGTTTGTTTTTATTATAAAAATACTGTACAGACTGATTACAGTTATATGAGCAAGGTAATGAGTACATTTCCTATCAAGCATTGTTACTTCCTCCTTTGTTTTTCCCCTACCATCCCTTCCACCTCTACAACTACACCACTAATAGCCCCCGCCTCCCCCTAAATTGTAAAGTTCCTTTTTCAACATAGTGTCTTATGCATCTCATTGTTACAATGGGTCAACCTGTATCCCTATTTAAGCATTTTGTTTTTTCCCTTCCCCTCCCCAAATTACAAGATGCAGGGCACCGACATCAAATACAGTGAAAACATGGCTTATACCTGGGGGAGGAACATACAAAGAAACAAAAAAAAAATCACATGGCACATTATAAATACATTAGAAACAATAGTAAGAAAGAAAAAATCATTTGTGCCCTATCTTGGGGTTCATTTTACTTAATATCATCTTATCTGGTCATATGTACATAGCTTTTGACCTTTTCTACTTGTCCCATACATATACTAGTTATTGCAAATAAGGGAAACCATGGGACCTATGTTTCTTTGGGCTTGGCTTACTTTACTTAATATAATTTTTTCCAACCCTTTCCATTTCCTAACAAATGAGGTGATGCCATCCTTTCTGATGGAGGCATAGAATTCCATTGTATATATAAACCATATTTTCTTGAGGGGCATATGGGTTGGTTCCATATCTTAGCTACAGTAAATAATGCTGCAATAAACATAGTTGTGCTGGTAACTTTAGTACGGCTATCAGCAAAGTTATCTGGGGATTTGTGACCCACCAGGCAGAATGAGGAGTTCAGTGGGTAGCAAGTTACTCAGAGGAGACATCTAGAGTGAGAGATATCCTGGCTATACTAAACCAATTGTTCAATTCAGATGGAGAATAATTGACTATCAATGACTTACGGATTCTTACTAATATTGGGCCATAAAGACCTAGCCAAGATGTGAACTGAGGTTGAGGACTAGTCAAGACAAGAGCTCAGAGAAGCCTGACTAAATTTTCATCAAAGGAGGCAAAGATATTCAGTCCGCCTCATTTCATTACCTCTCCCTCCTTCCTTCCTTCATTCCTCCCTTCTTTCCTCTGTTTTCTTATCTTTTTCTTGTGTGTGTATGCCAGTACTAGGCCTTAATCTCAGGATCTAAATGCTTTCTATAACTTAGATATTTTTCACTAAAGGCTAGTGCTCCACCAGCTGAGCTATAGATCCACTTATACCTTTTTGTTTTTGTTTTTTATTTTAAATTGTTACTGTAAAGGTGATGTACAGATGGGTTACAGTTACATAAGTCAGGTAATAAATACATTTCTTTTTGAACAATGATAACTCTTCCCTTATTTTCTCCAAGTTTTTCTCTTCCCAATCCCCCACCCACAGTTGTATAGTTCATATTCAACATAGTAATTAGTAAGTTTATTAACATTACTATTACACAGACTTTTCTGCCCAGATTAGCTTTGAACTGTAATCCTTAGATGTCAGCCTCTTGAGGAGCTAGGATTACAGATGCACCCAGTTCTTGTTTTGTTTTGATTGTAGGTTTTTCCTTAGAATGTCAGTTTTTCCACTCCTTATTTAGAATTGTCACATAAAATTAATCAGTTAAAATAGATCCATGAAGAAGTCTTCATCTCTGGCCATAAAAGAAATGCAAATCATAACAATATTGAGATTCCACCTCACCACAGTTAGAATGGCCATTATCAAGAAAACTAATTATAACAGATACTGGTGAGGATATGGCTAAAAAGGAATGCTACTACACTGCTAGTGGAATGTAAACTCTGGAAAGCAATATGGAAGTTCCTCAAAAGACTAAACACAGAGCTTCACTATGACCCAGCAATTCTATTCCTGGGCCTTTATCTAATAGAACACAAAATAAGGCCACACGCAACCACATTCATTGCAGTATTTATTTATTTTTTTGCCATAGCCAAGATATGGGATCAACCCAGATACCCCTCAATGGATGAATGCATCAAGAAAATGTACTGTACATATGTACAATATTCTATATATACAATATAATATTCAATATTATAATGGAAGTCTATACTTCTATAAAAAAGAATGACATTGTCCCATTCAAAAGGAAATGGAAAGACTTGGAAGCCATACCCAAACAAACATAAGTTGCATGGTTTCTGTCATTTGTTTTAACTAAAAGTGCTTATAAATTGACAAGTAAACTGGATAGTAAAAGACAAAGAAATACACTTGGACATGATAAATTATACAGGACTCTAGTGAGACCAGTGGAGGATATTCTTAGTAGTGGATCACAAAAGCTCAATAGCATATGATCATATAAAATGATATTTATTGACATGAACTTAAAAAATGGAAGGAAGAGTTTTTTTGTTTTTGTTTTTATTATATCCTTTGTTACTGTTTTTGTTAACTGTACCTTGTGTCTTAGATGTAAGTTTATCTGTTTGGGGGAGGGTAAGTGGGGAGCACAGAAATGGTACAACAAAGGGTAAACAAATGCAATGGTGGTACTCAGTAGGCACTATATTGAAAATGAACTATACAACTGTTGGGGAGGATGGGAGGGAAAATCTGGGAGAGAGCGAAGAAGGGGCGACACTCTGCTCATTTCCGGACTCATGTAACTGTAACCTCTGTGTATATCACCTTTACAATAACAGTAAAAAAAAACAATTAAAAACTCAATGAAACATCCAGAATGTTGGGCCTAGACCAGAAGATTGGACTACAAATTCTGTCAAGGTTCTTAGTTTAAAGGCCACCGTTCCTCCTTGCATACCTCCATCTTTCCCTGGGGTATGTTGTGACACAAGTTTTAAGAATTGGCCTGATGGATACTGGTCTTTTATTCTTCTCCCCCTCCCAAATCCAATTGCAAGTCCTTCTCCCCTTCATTATCTTTATTTGTCCATCTGTCAGTATCATCTAGTCATATTCACTCTTCCATATCTCTTTTGTGTTATGTTCAAAAGCAATCACTCATCTCAGCCAGGAATATATTGATCTCGGGTAAGAAAGTGGCTATTAATTATATGGTTTTAGCTCTAATGTACTTTTGGGTATAAGTATGGATTATTTAAAATGTGGCTTCTTTATTGTTCTGTATATCTGTATATCTGTTTAAATATTTATAAGTAAATGAAAAGTTAAAAGATCTGTAGCAGTGTGGTATGGTTGAGACAACACAGCATTAGAAACCAGAGTTCTAGCTCTGGACCAATTAGCTATGGGACTTGGTAATGTCAAAGAGAAACCTAAAATGATAAGATGACATATGCTTCAGTATTATTGCAAGAAGGGGAAATATATTGCAGTATTGAACTGGGAATAATTCCAAGCCAGCATTGGCATTAATAGTGAAGGAACTGTGTGGGAGTCATGGACTGATAATTACTAAGAGAAAGTATCATGGCTAATTCAAACTGCTGATAGAGTCTACCACCACAGATGTCATGTTGGGGTGGTAGAAATAAAGACTCTAATTTGATTTTGGGAGTTATCAGATATGGAAGACAGGGGTAGGCTTCTGGTAAGCTAAATTAGCAGGATTTCTTTATTATAATGGTATTTATGATTTTATTTTCTCTTTCTCTTTCATTCCTCCCTTCCTTCCTTCTTTTTTCTCTCCCTTCCTTCTTTCTTTCCTTTCTTCTCTTCCTCCTTTCCTTCCTTCCTTTCTTCCTCATACCTGTCTTCTTACTCCTTCCTTCCTTCCTTCCTTCTTTCCTTCCTTCCTTCCTTCCTTCCTTCCTTCCTTCCTTCCTTCTCTCTTTATTTCTTTTATTTCTCTCTCTCTTCCTTTCTCTCATTATGAGTTGAACTCAGGTACTCTACCATTTGAACCACCTCTCCAGCTATGTACTTTAGATAGGTACAGATGGGCTTATGAGAAGGCCTTGGGATTTCTGTAGTTTATAATCAGTCTTTGTCAGTAAATCACTCCATTAACTCCACAAAAATAGAAAGCTAGAATATCTTTGACCATTTTATGCTTGAACTTTTGAGAAGGCTATAGATACCATAATAAAAAATATAAGCCCAAAGTTTTGTGATTACTGATTCTATAAAAGCAATTAACAGTCTTGAACTTGTGACTAATGCTTGCATAGTTGAAGGGAAGGAAGGAAACAATTTGCCTCTGTAAATGCTCCTTGAATCTATCCTTTCTTAATCTCTGCCCCACTTTAGTCTTTATCATCATTTTCCTGCTCTCCTAATTATCTCCTTAAGGGGTTCCCTTGTCCTGGCAACAATTTCCCCTACTTAAATCACAAGTGCCTTCCAAAGTGTCAGCTCTATCAGATACCAGATCATCATCATTTTACAACACATTCAATATAGTAGTGCATATTTCTACTTCTAATCCTGGAACTTTGACCATATCTCAATGCAGAATTACATTTTGTAGAGTTGTTCAACAACAAAATGTTGATGTTGATTCCTAATTTGTTCTTGTTCAGAACTTTCTTCATTCCAATTGCTTATCAGGTTAGTCAATCATCTCCATTCTTAACATCTTTAAAATGTGTTCCTTGTTCATTGCCACTGCTTCAACCAAAGCTACCATGGTCTCTCTCAGACATTACTATAATAGCTTCTGGCTAAAAGGGCTGCCCTTTCTGTCTTTGCCCTCTTTTCCCTTCTGTAGAGAGGCAGATTCTAGATGGAGAGTGTATTCCATTATTCATTTACTTTCTCCCTAGTAGATGGAGTACAAGTTCCTTATCCTGGCAAATCCAGTCAGAGCCTGGCATACTACTTCTTAAGCTCCATTCCTTGTCGCTCTCCTTTGTCTTATACTCAGAACTCTATGAAGTTTGTCATATACAGCCCTAAGGGGGCTGCTCTATTTTTCCTATAATTCTCAGTCAAGTGTTTCAACTTTCAGGCACTTCTCTGACCAGTGTCTCTTCAGCCTTATGTCCCCCTATACATGCCCCAACATTTGCATCTTTAAAGGCAAAGCCATGGCATAATTACCTGCTTTTCCATCATTTTCTCTGTCTGACCTGTGGGCTTCCAAGAGAGACACTGTGTTCTGTCTTCTGGTGGAAAGCACAGACAAGTATGTCATCCTTAATATGGGACTCCAGCTGGTAGGACTGTGGGACTTGAAGGAATTCAGTGCAGAGCTTGTTGAAGAGTTGTGGGAAAGGTTGCAGAAGAAATGAGGCTGAGGTTGTAAGCAGGAGCCAGACCTTGAAAAGCTTTACAAGTGGTGGCCCCATTTCTGAATTATTTTTCTGTCTAGTTAATAGAAATTATTATGGCTATGCTATGTTGTTACAGATGACAATGAGACTGATAATAACTGCAGTGTTCTTTTGTCTTTTTGTCAGAGAAGCTAACAAAATGCATTGGCTCTTCATTTGGGGGGAAAAGTCAGCTAACAAAGGGAATGGTTGTAAACAATAGAATTAATTAGCTCTCCTAGAGCTATTATTTGGTGTCTATTTAAGGCTACTAGACTTTATTTTAATTACTCTGTGGTGTACCTTATTTGCATATATTTGCATATGGGTTTCTGAGGCATTTAGGGAATCTAAAAATGACTTCAGCTTATGTATTAGAAACCTTGCCTTCAGAGGTGAAGTCTATTCAAGTAGGGGATCACTTTCAGATTAGCTCAGAGAGAACAAAAATAAATAGCTGAAGGCCTGGTGTTGGTTTAGGGAAGAGCCTGGAGAAGAGGCTGGCTCCAGGGTTCCAGAATCTTCATCCACTGACAGCCTACAGAAAGCCAGGTACTTTGAGTAGTCCAACCTTCAGCGTGTTTGCTGAATTAGAAATGTTTCTTGGATATGGCTTACTTCTAACAGTTACATTGAGTTTAGTTCTTTTCTACCAGGAGGGGAGATGGTGACTGGCTGGCTTTTAGCTTTGATTACAGGACTGTTTACTTCATGTCCATGCTTTCTTTGGGAGGCTCAGGGTCTTCAGGAGCCAATGAACTTGAGACTCACACAAGGGTATGCGAGGCTATGCAAGCAACCCCCAGGGGGACTCTACATATGGTGATGAAATTATTGGGAAGGAAGTATGCCTCTTGGAATTTCTTGATGCTAATGTAATTTATGTTGTCATTTTTTTCAGGTAAAAGAACATGAATTCCAAATTTTATGGAATGGGCTTAGAAGCCTCTACAGAAAAAGAAAAACAAATGAGAGAGAAGAATATGAATGTCTTAGGTGTTTGGAAAAATGATGAAAGACTTAGAGGCGGACTAAATAAATAAATGTTGATCAAGTACTCTACCTAATACTCTGTCTAGGGTATCTCTACCTTTTATTATTTAAAAATTTTTAGTTGTAGACAACTAGCAATGCATATGGCTCTTATTCATACGCACACACACACACACACACACACACACACATACACACACACACACATTCTGTTTAGTTCAGAGGCAATGGATGTTTTCTCCTTATCCATAAAGAGACTAATTTGTATCTAGTGTTTATTTGTAACTTTCTTTCATTATTCTTCTGCCTATGTATGTGTTCTTCAAATTTTCTTTGGACGTTACTGGAATAAGCTGCTTGTTTAACATTTGAAATAAATCTTTGATATGGCTTCATTGTGCATTTTTATGAAAGTCATGATTTTACTTTAACGAAATCATTAACACAAGACAGTGAAGTTTTTCAGGGTGGTCATAAGTTGTTGCTTAAGGATAAAAGAGATTGGCCATTCTAAGCAGGTATTCTATTACTTAAAATACACCTCTAATATTTTTCTATAATGTAGTTATTTTATATTTCCCAAATGGAATGTGTATTTCCCTGGGGCCAATCTCAGACCTTGATCCTGTGACCCACACCTTCTACATTGCTAGGATTACATGCATAAACCACCACAGCCAGCCTCTGTAATTTTACTTAATTAAACATATGAGCCTCCCTGAGTGTGGTTAGCAAATCTAGATTTCTATGGTACTAATTATAAGTCCAGAGAATTAACTTCTGTTGGGAAATTTCATAAGAAATTTCAGGTGACATTAAAAAAATAACCTTTTTATTACGAAGTGGGAACAAAATGTCTTATTGTTTCTATACATTTATAGAAAACCAAACTTATGCATCTCCTGTTTATAGCTTATGCATCTCCTGTTTATAGCTTTCACCTCAATACTAATAAATTGGTTAAGCTGAATTGTCCCCTGGTGCCACCCTCCAACCCCCCTCCCCCCACAGGTCATCACATTCTGTCAAGTTGCCTAACCTTCCTGACTGCCCTTATAGCCTGGAAACTTGGAAGTCATTAGTGTTAGGTCTACCTGTGAGAACAACCCTCCCCCACTTCCTCTTCATCTGCCAGAAACCAGTAGTCACCTGACTGTCAATCACCTGCCTGTGAGTCAGCAAAGGATCTTAGGCTCTGAGGTCACTTACTCATTTGCTGAGGTCATTTCCTGAACCGCCCTGGGCATGCCTCCCGCGGACAATGAGACATTCCCCAGCTCTGAGATGACTTCCACAGCCACTGTGGTCCTGCCTTCCTGCCTTTCCCTATGTAATCGGGCTCAACGCAAGTACCCTCCTCTTTCTCTCTTTTTCTCTTTTTCCCTCCCTCTGTCTTGGTATGTCCTCATCTCCTGCGGGCCAGCAATGTGCTTTCTATTCCCCAAACCCCCCAATAAACTCTTTTCTGCCTGAACCATGTGAAAGGTTGCCTTTTCGGGGAACCTTACAATTGGAAAGGTGCTAAATCATTTCCTGGGAAAATTCTGTAGTTTTCTGCTCCACACATATGTCTTTGCACCACATTTATGTATAATCTTTATTCTTTGATGGTAAGCTTATCATTACCATTTGACCAAAAAAAAACATTACATTTAATTTGAAGGATTTCCCAAACAAATGCTACATGAAATCCCTCCCCTTTAGTTCAGGACATTGTATTCTGTACTCTGCTTATTTGTAGGTTATGGGCTTATTATAAACCTATGGGAAGGAAAGAGAGAAAAGAAGCAAACTATTTAGAGGTTATCTAGGAGGAATAATCAGGTAATCAGGGCAAGAATTCCCTGGAGCAAGACTTACCTGGAGCTTAACAACCCTTGACACACCTGTAGTTCTTAGAACTGGGTATAGAGTCTTCACCATTGGCAAGACACCAAGATGGAGATGAGAACAAAATGGCATTACATCCATATTTCAGTTTCAGTGACCAATAAACAGAATACAGAGGAGTAAATTCTTTGTTAGAGTACATTAAGTAAGATTTATGGGATGCCCTTAGTTTGGGTTGAGTGTTTGTACTAGGCCCAAAAGACTAAAACAAAATGGAGTTGCTCATGCTGAAGTTCCTCATCTTCCAAAAAAAAAAAAAAGAAGAGAAATAAGAGTTAATAGACAAACCCCTTAATGAGCCACTTAAGCTGTACAGTATAGAGTCCTCTCTATTTTAACCCTTATAAGAACGTAGTTTGAAGTAATCTGATTTTAACTAATTCTTTTTGGTTCTATTTCTTGCTGTGTGTGTGTGTGTGTGTGTGTGTGTGTGTGTGTGTGTGTGTGTGTGTGTGTGTGTGTGTGTGTGTGTGTGTGTGTGTGTGTGTACTTCATGCACTGGTACTTCATGTACTGTGTACTTCATGCTCTGTACTGGGACTTAAACTCAGAGTCTAGTGCTCTTGCTCAGCTTTTTCTCTCAAGGTTGGCACTCTATAAGTGAATCTATAACTTCACTTCTAGATTTTTGAAGAGTCCCACTGTCTTCCTTGCCTGAGCTGGCTTTGAACCAGGATCCTGAGATCTCAGCCTCCTGACTAGTTAGGGTCACAGGTATGAGCCACCAGCACCAGGTTTCTATTCCTGCCTTACAAAGATCATCATTTTTTTTTTTTTTTTGGTTGGTCGTGGGGCTTGAACTCTGGGCCTGAGTGCTCTTCCTCAGCTCTTCAGCTCAAGGCTAGTGCTCTACCACTTGAGCTACAGTGCTTTTCTGGTTTTCAGGTTTTCTGGTGGTTTATTGGAGAGAAGAGTTTCACAGACTTTCCTGCCCAGGCTGGCTTTGAACTGTGATCCTCAGATCTCAGCCTCCTGAGTTGCTAGGATTACAGGTGTGAGCCACTGGCGCCTGGCTAAAGCTCATTGCTCTTTACCCAGTAGAAGTTCTCATTCTGTTTCCCAGAACAGAGGCTTCCCAGATTCATGAATCCCAAATACATTAGATCTACAATTGTTTTAGTTAATTTTGTCTTTTGGCACACATAATGTTTTCATAAGGCTCTGGCCATTATTTCTTTTGGGCATGTGAACTTACTATAAATAACCAGGGTACTGCCAAATTTCAAAGTCGATCAATTTGCCTTTCAATCTGTCTGATCTATAAAACATATTAATATCAATGATGCTCTTCTTGTACAAAATTAACCTGAGGAAGCCTGTTTCTTATTTCAGTTACCAAATTTCCTTCATAGCTTTTATAATAACGGGGAGCTATTTAAATATATGGAACTTACCAAGTATCCTTATTTTTTTAGATACTTCTCTTTTTTATATAAATGTGGTAGGCTGGATAATAGGCCTACCAAAGATCTTCATATGCTAATCACTGAAATCTATGAACATAATTGTATTATTCAGGGTTTTACTTGAGTAACAGAGTCAGTAGATAAGAAGAAACAGAATCAATAGATAAGAAAGGATTATAAAAACATATTTATTACAATCAATTATACAAAGGGATTTAGGCTGGGTGGTCAGTAGCTCATGCCTTTAATTGTAGCTACTCAGGTGGCTGAGATCTGAAGATCTTGGCTCAAAGCCAACCTTTGGCATGAAAGTTGGTGAGACTCTTATATCCAATTAGGAATATCAAGGGCTGGAACTGTAGTTATGTGACTCAAGTGGGCATTAGCCTTGAGTGAAAAGCTAAGGGACAGCATCCCAGTCCTGATTTCAATACCTAGTTCCAACACATGCACAAAAGGTTTTATTAGATTTGCTTACATGATCAGAAGCTGGTTCCACAGTGTTTTTCTGAATGCACAGATCTGCACAGTCTAAGAAACTAAAATCTCAGAACAAAGAGGGACAAAAACATAGCACCAATCTAAGTCTGAAAGCCTATCATATGTTCCTTAAATAATCCAAGTACACATTCAAGGGGTGAAGAATCTTGAGTCTGATATCACCTACAAACACACAAATTGAAGGAAATAGAGCTTGTCATATACATGAACTTCCCCTTACTTCAGCTTTTTGCATCCCAGCCTATTGGACTGTACTATCCAAATCCATAGAGGGTCTTCCCCATTCAGTATACTGACCCAAGTGCCAATTATTTCTGGAAATCTCCTCAAAGACAAACCTAGAAGCATACTTTGCATGTTTCAATCCAGTCAAGTTGAAGAGTGAGATCAACCATCACAATGTTACTCTCTAGGACAAAAGCAATTTTTGGAAGTGTGATTAAGTATTTTCAGAAATTATCCTGGTTTATGGAGGTAGATTCAATACAATCATAAGGGTTATATTTAATAAGTAAGACAGAAACTGATGTGAGAATGTAAGCAGAGATTGAAATGATGTTTTGGAGGTGGAGTAAAAGGCCACAAGATAAGGGATTCTGGAAGCCTTCAGAAGGTGATAGAAGCAAGGAAACATTCTCTCCCCAGAATCTCTAGGAGGAAAGAGCCCTGCCTCCTCCTTTATTTTAACCTATCAAAACACAGTTTGGACTCCTGGTCTCCATAGCTGTAAAAGAGAATTTTGCTTTAAGTCACTAAACTTATGACAATTTGTTTTAATAGCAATGAGAATCAATACCTAAAGGAAAATTAAAAAAAAAACTGTGTATTTTTTTTCTTTTCTTCACCAATTATCTCTGGAAAATCCCATGACAGTTTAGGCAAAAGAGCAAGATCATCAGATTTCTTTCTTTCTTCTTAAAAAGTGATCTTGAGAAGGTAAAGATAAAAAAAGCTATCAAAAGAAATTTGGTAATATATTGAGGGAGAATCATAGATACTGGAGTACATGAATAGTTTTATCTGGGCTATTAATTAATAAAAATACAATGAAATATATTAAAATAAGTTCAGAAGAAGCAATCATGACTCTAGCTTTTTCAGTGAGAATTTTCTTTTCTTTTTTTAATAATCAAGGACAATTTAAAAACACAGGAAATTATTCTAATAATATATAGAATCTCTACTACCCTGCAGATTACACAAAAGATGAATAATAACCTTTCCTTCCTTTTGATAAGAGCAAATGCTTTACTCTAAGACCAACTTTAATGGAAAGAAGACAAAATTGTCATTTTGTGTGAACATAATACTTGGCCATAAAGGATTTACAGGATTCTTTCTTTCTATGAATTACCTTATCAGAGCCTCATTGACATTGCCAAAATTTTAACATATCATTGCTTATTTTTAGGTTCATCATTTGTATATTTTAGAAGTAAAAACAACAAAAACACTTTTTGCATTCCTTCCACAATTTAAGTTTTAACTTTCTTTATCTTCATTTACACTCTAAAGCAAGATATTTAATTGTAGGATAAAATTCTGCCTCTCCTTTTATGTTCACTTCATTAACTTTTCTACAGTCATATTTTTTCTGTCACTCTTGTTTCTGGTAGTATAAATAATCTATATTACTTTTTTTTGTTGTTGTTGGTCATGGGGCTTGAACTCTGGGCCTGAGTGCTGTCCCTTACCTCTTCAGCTCAAGGCTAACGCTCTACAACTTGAGCTACAGCACCACTTCAGGTTTTCTGGTGGTTTATTGGAGATAAAAGTTTCATGGACTTTCCTGCCGGGGCTGGCTTTGAACCGGGATCCTCAGATCTCAGCCTCTTGAGTAGCTAGGATTACAGGCTTGAGCCACCGGTGCTTGGCTAACCTATATTACTTTTAACTTTGAACTGAAATAACTTATATTTAGCACAGAAAACAAGATGTATGTATATGGGGTAAAACTGGTAAACATGAATATTTTAGAAAGTCAGAAGAAAGCCAATACCAATTTGACTCTTCATGTATCTATTATTTTTCTTATGACTCTTCATGTATCTATTATTTTTCTTGTGACAGTACTGGTCTTGTACTCAGGATTTCTTGGTCTCACTTGGCTCTTTTGCTTATGTTTGGTGCTCTACCAGTTGGGCCATGTCTCCCCTTCTGGATTTTTGTTCGTTAACTGGAGATATAAGTCTCTAGATTTGTCTTCCCTGGGCTGGCTTTGAAGCTGGATCCTCAGATCACAGCATTCTGATGATTATAAGTGTGAACTACTGGCATTGGTTTTATTTTGTCACTCTTAGGATGGCAAAAATAAATGCTTTCACTAATATAATAGTTGTCAATTTTGTTTCCCAGAAATGTTAGCCATAATTTCATTAACACTGCTGGCACAGGGATGGCCAGCCTAATTGCATCTAGTGAGTAGAGGATGCTAGATGTTGTACCATGGACAGTTCCTAACAAAAAAGAATTTACCTGATCCAAAATGCTAATGGTATCCCTGTTGAGATATGTTTACATGACCTAAATATGAAACCTCATTGCAACATATTAAGAAGCCAATACTTATGTATATAGTCTGACTTCCAGATCTGGAAATTTGGAAATTTTGTATCCATGAATTTATGCAACTATTGACTGAATATATTTATATATATTTGTACATGTTACATGTAATAGATAATTAATACATATTCATGTATTATATGTAATATAATATACTTATATATTATATTATATAATATACTTATATATTTATATATGATATCTTCAGCGGCTTGAATTCTTGGCCTGGTCTCTGTCTCTAAGCTTCTTTTGTTCAAGGCTAGCACTCTACCACAGCATCACTTTCAGTTTTTTAGAGTAGTTTATTAGAGACAGGACTCTCATAGGCTTTTCTGCCTGGGCTGGCTTTGAAAGAAATCTTCTGATCTCATCCACCTGAGTAGCTATGATTATAGGTGTGAATCTCCAGTGCCCATCTAGGGCTGAAAGTATTTAGGGAAAAATAAAATATACTGAATAGGTGCAGGCTTTTTGTTATAACCTCTTAAACAATATAGTGTAACGACTATGAAATAGTATTTACATTATATTAGATACTATTAATCTAGAGATGATAAAATGTATATGGAAGATATGTATAGATCATATGCTGCAAATACTAAGTCATTTTGTATAAATGTTTTGATCATCCATGTTTTTTAATTTTTTATTGTAAAAATACTGTACAGAGGGGTTACAGTTACATGAGCAAGGTAATGAGTATGCTTCTCATCAAGCATTGTTGCCTCCTCTTTTGTTTTTCCCCTACCATCCCTTCCCTCCCATCTCCACAACTACACTTCCCCCTCCCTGCCTAAATTGTAAAGTTCATTTTTCTTTTCTTTTTTTTTTTGCTATATTTAATTTTTTTATTGTGAGAATACCGTACAGAGGAGTTACAATTACATGGGCAAGATAACAAGTACATTTCTTATCAAGCATTGTTGCCTCCTCTTTGTTTCCCCTTCCCATCCCTTCCCATACTTCCTCCACCCCCTCCCCCACCCGATCCTTCCCCCCCCCCCACACCAAAATTGTAAAGTTCGTATTTCAACATAACGACTTGTACATCTCATTGTTGCAATGGGTCAACCTGTATCACTAAACATTTTGTTTTTCCCTTCTCCTCACCAAATTTTACCTACATCAAATACAGTGAAAACAGGGGTTATACCATGGGGGAGGGACATACGAAGCAACAAAAAAAAAATCACATAGTACCCCTTATAAATACATTAGAAACAATAGGAAGAAAGAAAAAAAACACTGTGTCCCTATCTAGGGGTTCATTTTGCTTAACATCATCTTATCTGACCTTTTATGCTTGTCCCAGACATATACTAATTATTGAAAATAAGGGAAACCAGATTTCTCTATTTCTTTTTTTTAACTAATATGGATTTTTTTAACTAATAGGGTCTCCAGTATTAAAAACATGGATGAGATTGCATGAAGCTGCAGAGCATCCATGTTTTTTAATACTGGAGGTCTGGAAACATTATAAGTGATCCTTCACAGATACTGAAGCTCAACTATAAACCCATATTAGTTAAAAAGAGAGAGAGAGTGCTAATAGCGCATATCTATAATCGCAGTTACACAGGAGGCTGATATCTAACAGCTCTTATCTCCAATTAACCAACAAAATACTAGAAGTGGAGGTATGGCACATAGGGCACAACCCCAGCTGTGAGCGGAAAATGCAGAGCAAGACTGTAAAACCCTGAGTTAATGCACAAATATTGGCAAACAAACAAAACAGACTGAAAATCTATGCTTCCTGACGAATCTTCTATTCTCTTATTAGAAATAGCCAGAGATTCCAAGATTATTCACTAATGAACTCAATTTAGTAGTCTCTTTCTCTCTCTTGACTATCCTGGGGCTGGAACCAAGGCCTCAGCACTGTTCCTTCACTTTTTCACTCCAGACTAATGCTCTACTACTTGAGCCACAGTTCCATATCTGGCTTTTTGGTGGTTAATAGAAGAGTCTTTCTTGTCTGGGCTGGTTTTGAACCTTGATTTTTGTATAACAGCCTCCTGAGTACCTAGTATTTCAAGAATGAGTAACCAGCACCAGCTATATTCTTAATGTTAATTAAGTATTTTGATAATTATGTGAAAACTGGTATACTACAGTCCACAATCACTGTTGGTATAAAAGTCATCAGTTAAAATCTTATTCAATTATGTTTTCCATCATTGAAAACATATGCTTGTCTAATCTTAAAGTAATATGATAATCTTGAGGAATTCAGATTAAATAGTGTTCATGAGAAAACAAGTGGGGCCTACTTTAGAGTGACTGCATAGTAAGTGCAAGATCTTGAGTTCAAACACCAGTGGTATGGTACCAAAGATACGGGCGGAAAAACAAAGCAATTAGGGATTTATTGTGATGTTTCTTGTATTATTTTCTACCTAGATAAAATCAGGAGGATGATGCTTTTAAATGATGTTTGAAAAGTCAAACTCTAATAAAAAAAAGTCTAATAGGTCTAAATATTCATTTTGTCTATACAAGCTAAGATTCTGATATAGAAATATCTTGTAGCTAGGAGTTTCTGATAATATTTTCCATTTTTTCGAAATGAGTGTGGGAATGATGGCACATTAAAATTATTAAAATTATTAGAGCATTATTGTCTGCAAATTCTGGCAACATTAGATTTATGCAATGGTTCATATTAGTGATAAAATGATCACAATAGAGCTCCTTTATGAGAATTGCATTCTATCTTATTAATACAATCAGGTATAGTGAAATACTTCAAATTCACTTCACAGTAGAAAGGATTTTTCTCTTGAAAACACCTGGGCAAGTAGCTTGCTGCTTCAGCTCTGTACCATTAGCTCCAGGGGAACAGATAACCAAGAATCACAACGGGATGGCCCAGATCTCAATGACCTTGTCCCCTTTCCAGTGGGAACATTCTTAAAATAGAGCTTTCCAATAATCTGACCAAAATCAAAATAGTAACAAACCAGATTTTCCACTTCTGACATAATCTATGATCATCCATTTGTCCATCTTGGTGGGATAACTTCTCAATGATCGTAGTCCATTCTAATGTTATAACACAGCACACAGTTTGAGTAATTTTTGAACAATAGGAGTTTATTAGGCTCATGTTTCTGGAGGCTGGGAAATGCAAGAGTCTGGCATTGGATCTGGAAAGGGCTTTGATTCTTTATTGTAACAAAACAGAAAGGCAAACAGCAACATTGAGATAAGGAGAGAAAATCCAGCCAAGTCATTTAAAAATTTTTCAGCCGGATCTCATTCCAGAAAGAACTCACATACTCCTGCTCTAACCCATTCTAATCACTAGCTGGAGGTTCTTCCTCTTAATATGACTACAATGGCAATGGGTTTTTATTTTTGTGAGTCATGGGGCTTGAACTCTGGGTCTGGGCACTGTCCCTCAGCTCTTCAGCTCAAGGCAAGTGCTCTACTGCTTGAGTCACAGGGACACTTCCAGTTTTCTGGTGATTTATTGGAGATAAGAGTCTCATGGACTTTTCCTGCCCGGGCTGGTTTTGAACTGTGATCCTCAGATCTCAACCTTATGAGTAGCTAGGATTGTGGGTGTGAGCCACTGGTGCTCAGCTTCAATATGACTTTTTGAGGCAACCACTCAAACCACAGCATTGAGAAAAAATAAAAATGTAAAAAGTCTGTTTCTTATACAGATATAGAATGAGACCACATAACAAATTTATTTAACAAATTTCCAATAGAACCAACAGGGTGATGAAATTGGTTCAAAGGCACTTAAGAATATAGGCATGGTAGCAAATACCTGTAATCCTAGCACTTTGGAGGCTGAGACAGGAAGATTTTAAGTTTAAGACCAGTTTGGGCTTCATAGCTATACCCTGTCTCAAAATAAGCTAACTGAGAAAATGTCCTTGAGTGTTGTTTATTAGTAAATAAATGATGGGTATTAAATACCAATGAAGAAAAACTAGATTAGGAACAACCATCTTATGTCTGATAGTGCAAATAAAAGCAGAACCTTTGGTGTTTTATTGTTCTACACAGAATTCATTTCAATTCTATCAGACAAAACCTCTGACTTGCCATGTAACTTCCTAGAGCTTTCAGGCTCTAATCAGCTGTACACAGTATGATAAACTAAGAGCTATTTCATTGGAGTGTTAAAGAAATCCCTGAGTAGGGGTGTCAGACAATGATTCAGCATGAAGCTAAATCAGAACAAGAAGTTATCCTTTTATCTCATTTCTAAATTATTATTAATTTTATAAGATAAAATAATTTGATAAATGGCCCCAGGGACGTAACAGGGAAGCTTATAGACTCTGGAATCCAGGAGGTGAAGATCTCTTTCACACATTCAACAAGTATTTGACATTGTATACCAAGTGCTGTCTTTGGTCCTGAGGGTATAACAATGAATCAACATAGCAGAATCTCTGATGGGCCTTACACTCAAGTGGAGGGAAGGAAGAGATAAGCAAGAAGATTTCCATAGAAGATGGAAATAAGGACCATACAAGAAATATTTGAATATGTGAAAGATGAGAAGTGCTAGAGAGAAAAGTTAAGTAGAGATGGGAGCAGAGAAAGTACCATCATTTTTTAGGAAAAGTGACTTAGTGCTCATGAAAGTGTCATTTGGATGAAGATTTGAAGGAGGTATGGAAGAAAGTACCGCAATAGAGCACAAGAAGGAAGGAGTCAGATTGTCTTCCAATCCCCTGTGACTTCTGGAAATTTAGTAGTGAAGGAAGGTTATCCCAGACAGATATGGTCAGGATCCACCTGAAGCCAAACTTTGGGCTTGTTACCACCATTGTCCATAGCTTTGCAGAACTCTGATAAAGTTTGGGTGTGATTATAGTTTCTGGGAAATTAGGGGCTCAGAGTCAAGGCATGTGTGATTTTTGTCTCTTGTACTAACTTAAAATGATGAAGCTATTTAAATGACAAGATAAATATCAGATGCTTTCAGGGATTTTGAAGTGCTGTAAGAATAGGGACACTATCTATCTCCTGCCTAAAATTTCTTATTCTGGGGGAAATGTGATAAGCAATGTGTCCCCAAACTACACTTTACCTCAGTCTTTTCTTGAGTGGAAGTAAAATGCACTGATGTGGGTCTTTAAAACACTTCATCTTTTCCCATAATTTCATTCCAGTTCTATGCAAGTGAAGTGCCACTTTTAATATTGTATGTGTCATGCAGAGATGAGTGGAATATTAATTGCCAGTGTTTTCGTCCAATTTGTACATCTCTGAAAAATGCCAGTGACGGGCAACATGACCTTCTTTTGATGATGGTGAGTCAGCAGAACGGAGTGGGTTTCACTAGTCAATGCAGTCCAAGTACAAGGCAGAAAATGCTTGGGTGTAATTGGCAAAGTTGGTAGGGTAGCCCGCCAAAATTAGTCTGATCGCATGAGGAAAATATCTCAGAAGGAGATATTATCTTACAAATACTAATGGAACAAAATAGGCTTAGAATTTAGTCTTTCCATCTTTTGCTACAATTTTGCAGAAGTCCCAGGTCATAGACATACGGGCTCTGAGTCAGCCATGTAAGGCTAATTGCAGTTAAAAGTCCTGCTTGACCTTAACTTCTTGTCTCTCAAATCAAATGGACTCAAGTTATCTGTCCACTTGCGACATGATAAAATTTCATTGTCAACTCATGTGTAGCACTCAGTATAGCATAGATGTACTAGTAACACTTGGGAAACTGAGTACTAAAGGATAGCAGAAGAAGCTACCCCTCGTCTGCTACTTGGATTCAGGATTATTTCTAGCCAAATAAATGCAACTAAAAAGAAACAGATATGTTAAAATCTCTCTATCCTATTTGTCTGCAATACAGGACATAAATTTGCACTGATTGTTTTCCTCATCTCTTCTAGAAAGGAACCTCAGTTAGCCACTGGAGACATCTCTACAGTTCATAAGCCTATAGACAATGCCTGAAGAAGGCATATATCAACCCCTATGATCTTGTTCCTGTCTTCCAGTACTTTCTCTTTTCTATTTACCTCCTCACAATTTTCTTCCTTGGAAATCCAGTCCTTTCCTTCACCTTATTATTTTTCTATAATGTATTAGTCTTTTGTTAAAATGACAGAAGTTTAAGTTCTTACTAAGTCTTAGAGTTCATCATAGAGTACTCTCAAGTATGTTCATGATGTTAAGAAATGTACACTTGCCAGGTGCTGAAGGCTCATGCCTGCAATCCTAGCTATTCAGGAGAATAAGATCTGAGGACCATAGTTTGAAACCAGCCTGAGCAGGAAAATCCATGAAACTTTTATCTCCATTAAAACTACCAAAACGCTAGAAGTAGAGCTGTGGCTCAAGTGGTAGAGCACTAGTTTTAAGCAAAAGAAGCTCAAGGACAGTGCCTAAGCCCTAAGTTTAAGTTCTAGGACCCCCTCCCCAACATGCATGCATGCATTCACATAAAAGAAATGTAGGTTTTTGGCTCATGCTGGTGATCCTAGCTACTCAGCAAGCTGAGATCTGAAGATCACAGTTTGAATCCATCTGGGGCAAGAAAGTATGAGACTTTCTAATTTACCAGCAAAAAGCTAGAGTGGAACTGGTAGAACTGTTGCTCAAATGATGGATTTTCAACCTTGAGCACAAAAGTCACACAAAACCATGAAGCCCTTGTTCAAGCTTTAGTAACAGAAAACAAAAGAAAGAAAGGAAGAAAGAAGAAAGAGAGAGAAAGAAAAAGAAAAAAGAAAAGTAAAAAGAACAAACTTAGGTTTGATCTCTGTTTAGTCAGTCTTTTGTCTATTTACTTTGTAGGTCCCTGTCTGGAGGAGAGAGGGAAAGAACAATGTTTTCTCTTCCCTATAGTAACACCATTTATGAATATTGATGACAATAGAGTCACTACTGAGTGTCATCTGTCTATCATCAGGCATTGTGAAAAGTTGCTCTTACCTTCTCTCAGCATCTTTATGAGTGAGTATTAAGGGTGAATCTCTAACCCGATAATTAAATAATTTGTCCAAAGATGTGACTTTTCTGGGTCTTGGACTTTGGATTTGAGTTTTCTTACTACCAACCTAGTTTCTATGCTTCCAGACAAGCACATTAGTTTTTCATAACAACCAACCCAAGAGTAAGGAAAAACTATTGTAACAGGTAACCTTTTATAGTCTTATGTTAAAAGCACCAAACAAGGTCACACAGGGAAAAGCCTTCAGCATAGATTGAAAAATGAGGACTTTTTACTTTTATAGCTGTGTCCCACTTAGAATCGAGTTTCAGCTAAAAAAAAAGAAGCAATTTCATGAAGTGCTAATTTTAATCAACTTGCATCTGCATAAGGACCTCTAGCCCTTCTCTCCTGTATTTCATTATGTAATTCTCCTCTTTCTAGGCTTGACAGCACTGGAAAGATTTATACTTGGATTTGTAGTTGCATCTATTAGTTGTTCTTTCCAATTCCACATACTTCCTCTTTTTTGATTATTCTTATACAAAAATCTGTTAAATTCGATTAAAATAATCAGAATAAATTCCAGGCCTTTTTTTTTTTTTTGCTTGTTTTGTTGATTGCGTCCCTAATAAACTATGGAGTTCAGCAATTTTTGAGTGCAACTAAAGAGATCAAATACTGTCTCAACTTTTTTTTTCTTCTTTTCACGATCCCAATATGCTATAGTGGCATAGTTGGAATAGTTTTCACCACTGAACACAAATGTTAGAGTTTGATGTGGTGGTTTTTGTGAAAGTAGAATGGCCTTTTCTGCCCTTAAACCACTTTGCTAAGGTTCAAAAGTGAAGAAAATTTTCCCCGTGTGTCAGAAATAGTTTTAAAATGCACACTTCACTTTCCATGGTTAGGGGCCAGGTAAGTTCTTAGTAGACACAGGTCAAAATAGCTGTTTTTAGAAGCACAAGTCTGTGTTTCAAGAAGCACAGAGCCCCCATCACACTCTTAGTGGTGAGGTTGCTTCTCCTTGTGCCAGAAAGCTCATTAGCTCAATATAGGTAAGGCTGGGCATCCCCAAGTATCCAGTGAAGGTTGTCCTAGTCATAGGAATGGCATGTACAACTCCTTTCATTCTAAACAGACTTCCCAAGACTCAAGGAAACTGTGGGGCTTCTGTTCTTATATTTCTTTTTAAGTACATGTTTGAGGTGCTGCTTCATTGTGATGCCATTTCAGTAGACTGAAAAGAAGCTAGAGCTCAGAAAAAAGAATTGCACTTGGAAATCATCCTGCTTTATTTCCCTAGTAGGATGTTCATTGGAGTCACGGAGTAAAGATCTCCTTTAAGCTTGTTCCTTCATCCAAACATTGCACACTGCTTCTAATTTTCATCTCCTTTCTCCTTTAGGGCCTTCTTTAATGTATACATATACACTGAGAAATATCTAGTTATTCTTCCTCTGCTTCTGTGTCTTTGTGTCTCTGTGTATTTACATCTGGGTACTTCTCTGTCTTTGTCAGTTTGTCTGTCACCGCTGGGGGCCCTCCCCCCTTGTCTGTCTGTCTCTTCACCACCCCCATCTCCTTTCCCCCAGACCATACAGTGGTCTTTGCTTATCTGACACCATCTAGGGGTAGGTTCTTTTTCTGTGTCAAAGAATGAAAAAGCAGGAAAGTGCTTCAAGAGTAATTTTATTTGCAAGTAAAAGGAGGCCAGGTACCAATAGTGGCACAAACCTGTAATCCTACTCAGGAGGTTGAGATATGAAGAATGCTGTTCAAAGCCAATCTGGGCAAAAATTTCTAAGACTCATCTTCAATTAACCATCAAGCTAGAAGTGGCACTGTGGCTCAAGTGGTAGAGTGCCTGCCTTGAATAGAATAAACTAAGGGACAGCACCAAGGCCTTGAGTTCAAGCCCCAGTAAAGGCACATGTGCATGCGTATGTGCATAGGTGTGCATGTGCATGCGCACTCGTGCATACACACACACACACACACACACACACACACACACACACACACACACACACACACCCCAAAAGGAAAGAGAGAAGAAAGAAGAGTTAGCAAGAGTAGGCTCTGAAAAGAGGGGAGACCCCTACTAGGTATCTGCAGCCATCTTGTCTGGGCCTACCAAATATCTGGGTCCAGTCTGATAGGACAACCCTCCCTCCAACCTCCCCTCCCCCAACCAAACACACACACCAGGGAGCATGAAGGCCCCAGTGAGACGTTTAATATCTTGCACCTTGTTTTTCCTAAAATCTGTGTCTATGACGTTTGTCATAGTCCCTGCCATGTTGACCTTTCTCTCCTTCTCCATTTCACCCCCACCCCAAGTACTTAGTCGGGGTCAGCTAGTTATCCGTCTCATACCCATAATGAACATATTCCAAAATAGCCAATGGATGCCTGAAATCATGGATAACACAGAACTCATTACATACTATGCTTTTCTCTATACAAGCATTCTTATTGCAACATTTAATTTAGAAATTAGGCACAATAAGAGATGAACAATGATTACCAATAATAAAATTGGATAATCATAAGAAGATACTACCATAAGATTTATTCCAAACTTCTACATCTTTTATTTCTAGAATATACCATTAATATTTTTGGACCTTGGTTGGCCCCAGGACAATGAAGTCCCTGCTGAAAGGGAGTGGTATAAACCCTCTCAGGTCACTTGATGGTGGTGAGGAGTTACCTGGCTCCCTTCCTTCTATGTCTGTGAGATTGGGAAGAGTGAATGTTCCTGAGGACCCCAAATAGCTTTGGGCTTTTTCAGTGGCTGACCCCACTGCGCTTGCTGCTACACATTAACTTCCATTCAGCTACTTATGTCTCTCCAAGCCTTTCTTAGGTCTGCTTGTTTTTATCTCCTTAGTAGGATTATAGATTAGGATGTTCATAAAGCAACTATGGCTTCTCATTTGTAAAAGTAATTAGTTTGTGTTTTAGGCACAAATAAAAAAAATGATCTGATAATTGTTAGTTGACAGCATGTAGACCCAAAGGTGATTTTGTCCAGTTTATCTTTGTCTTCAAGAACTAATCACTTAAACATAAGCTGCTTTTGAATATTTAAGAAACCAACATGATTCTTCACTAAAGTTCCAGACAAATGATGCCCTATCTGTGTTTACAAAGGCAATAAAAAATGATAGATGAATTGTTTTCATACTTATCTTTATATATCAACTCTTAGGAAGATATATTTAGTTTTTGCTCTTTCAAATATAGATTCTTATTATCTTTATGATCTGAATTCAAGGTCTTCATTTCTCAAAGGTCAATATATGAACTGCTTTTTTGTGTTTCTTTGTTGTTGTTTTTTTTTTTAAACAAACCTCTGTACTTAAAGAAATCATATCAGATGAATTTTACAACTGTGTAAGAAATTAGAACAATAGTTTGGTAATTTCATGTATCCGAGCCATTGGAAGCAGCTAATTGCAAATATATTGAGTGGTGAATTATTTCCCATTCAAGTAGGCATTGGGCTATTTGGGAGAGACGCTTGACAAACTGTGATAGGCAGAGGACAGCCATGACCAAGAATCTGTAGGATTTTATATTTTATTTAAATAAGGCAATAAACTTATGTTTGTTTCAGTTCTTGTTTTTGTTTTTTGTTGGTCATGGGGCCTTACCTCTGGGCCTGGGCACTATCCCTCAGCTCTTCAACTCAAAGCTAGCACTCTACCACTT
The DNA here is from genome assembly GCF_024711535.1 of Dipodomys merriami. Lineage (NCBI taxonomy): Eukaryota > Metazoa > Chordata > Mammalia > Rodentia > Heteromyidae > Dipodomys > Dipodomys merriami. The sequence goes on from NW_027206179.1 coordinate 59,638,046, forward strand.
GAGCCACCATGCCACTTCTGGCTTTTTCTGCTTATGTGGTGCTGAGGAATTGAACCCAGGGCCTCATGCATTCAAGGCAAACACTCTACCATCAAGCCACCTTCCCAATGTCAATGTGTATATAGAATAACTATATCTCCACTTGACCACTAAACTGTATTAGTTACCTAGTATTTATTAAATTATTATTTACTTTGGGGTGCAGGTGAATTACTAGGCCAGGCATATAAATATTTTCATTTTCTTCTCTGTCCTGTTTGCAAAGTGTCAGATTCACAATTTGGGATTTGATGTGCTCACCTAAGGTGCCCTGCTTCTTATTGGTCACAAAGGTTTTCTTTAATTTTTAAAGTTTGTGAAATCAACTATACTAGAACCTCTAAGTTGAATAGGACTTAGCTAATCAGTGACTCTTTCCCATATTCATCAATTAGAAAGAAAAATACTCCAATGCATATCCATATATAAAGCACTCAGAGCTTACAATCTCTTATCTACTTTGTGAAATATTAAATGAGAAATCTTCCATTTCACAGTATGCTGTGGACTAAAACATGGTTAGAAATTGATTTATTTAATATATTCAATTTTACATATTTTTATTAGAGAGCCTTTGTAAAAATGTTTGATTTTAAATTTAAGAAATTGTTTTAATCATTGTACTGCATTTTAATCTTTTCAGCCAAATTAAGTGAAGACTTGTAAAAATTAAATATCCCAAACCAAAAGCTAAGTCTGATTTCCAGGACAATTCTTCCTAGAGAGAACACTACAAAGTATTGCACAAAACTGAGTGCATACAAGCAGCTATTTACAATTTTTAAAAAACAAGGCATTAGCATGCTGTACAAACTGCCTCTTGACTTGACAATATAGATTGTTTCGTGTCACTTCATAAGTTGTTTTTCAGCTTTTTAAACAGTTGTAAATATTATAATGTTGGAATGAACTATAATTTATCTAACAGGTCTCTGATTTAACAATAATCCCAGATAAATTAAACAAATACTTCCATTCTAATTCAGTTTTCCCTCCATCCCTTCTTCCCTCCTTCTTTCCTTCCCCCCTCCCTTCCTCTCTCCTTTTTCCCTTTCCTTCTTCTCTTTTTCCTCCCACCTTTCCTCCTCCCCCCTCTTCCTTCTCCTTTTTCTTTTCTTCCTCCTCTTTTTCTTTTTCTTCTACCTCCCCCTTTTTCATGTATTGGGGCTTGACCTTACCCCAACTTTCACATTACTTCTCTGCTCTGCTGTTTCTGAGCAAATGCAGCATGATGACATAGGGTTGCTTTTTCCATGTCAGATATGTTTGCTGACTTTGACTTAACTTTTACAAGAAACAGAAGGGTTTAGGATCTTTGTTGTAATTAAAATTGGAATCAGGTTGAAATGTACTGGTTCTGGAATCCTGAACCTCTAAGTAAGTCATGGAAGTCATTTTCATCTGTCAGTTCGGTCTAGGGGGAGTTTAGTATTTTACCATGACAACCTGTCAGGATAGCCTAATTCCTGCAATTTTAATAAAGTTTATTTGGTCTGCTGGTAAGCTTTGTTAGAGTCAATATATAAAATATTCATATGTAAAATTCTGCATTGCATTTATTCATTGACATTTATTCAACATAGTACAATTGTCTATACTGTTACTGATGACAGTTAAGTGTGTTGAAGCAAAAATAAAGCATGAATTTTTCCCTCAAAGGCTTAAAGTTCAGTACAGATATTAAAGAGGGAACATAATTTTTACAATGTATGTATATAACTATGTATATATGTATATCTGTATTTTGAGCCTGTATTTATTTATTTTGTCCTGAGGCCTGAGTTTTTCTCCTGAGCATTTTTGCTCAAGGCTAGAGGTCTATCACTTCAGCCACGTCTGGTTTATTGATGGTTAATCTATGAGATTACAGTCTCATAGATTCACTTGCCTAGGCTGGCTTCAAATTGCAATCTTCAGACCTTAGCCTCCTAAGTAGTAGGATTGCAGGCATGTGCCACTGGTGCCTTACTAGAGACAACATAATTTTTCAAAAGTGAAGCCTTGACTTTGTCTTATGGAGCAATCTTATGTTTATGAAGCATATGTCAAAATGAAGTTATTTAGGATTTAGTTGAGTCATCTAATCCTCAACTATCTAAATGGTTAGAATCTTCTAGATCAGCCCTATCATGCAAGGCTTACCTTAAGGCTACTGAAACCACAAAGGCTCTATAATCAAAATAAAATTGAGTTACCTCATTTCATTGAATCAAATTAAAATTCATCACAAGAAGTCAGGGGAAGCAGATTCAAGTAAGCTAACATTCTTAGTTTAGGATATGAGTAGGTAGAATTACACAATTTCCAAGTCCTGGATACCATAATGCTTGCATATCTTTTGTTGTTCCCTTTCCTGCTGCTGGTGTAGAGATGAGAAGCTAGAAGAGTTCAGTGTTCTTTGTTGATGGTATGGTTAGGTTTTAAGGAATAGCATTGAAGTTTGAGCTGCAGGTTCACAGAGAAGAAATCTCAGGCCAACTGACAGAAGACTGAGAACACATGAACCCTGGTGAGGACATATTAGCCTTCACAGAGTAGGTGAATTCAGTTGTCGTCCTAGATATGGCAAGATACTGTTTTTAAATTTATTTCTATGTTAAAAAATGTTCTTTTGTTGGGCTGGGAAGGTGGCTCAGTGGTAGAGGCTTGCCTTGCATGCATGAGGCCCTGGGTTCAATTCCCCAGCACTGCATAAGCAAAAAGAAAAAAAAGCCAGAAGTGGCGCTGTGGCTCAAGTGGTAGAGCGCTAGCCTTGAGCTGAAGAGCTGAAGGACAGCACTCAGGCCCAGAGTTCAGGCCCCACTACCAGACCCCCCTGCAAAAAATGTTCTTTTGTTTCATTAGCTTCAAAATTTATTCTATGATCAAACATAGTTTACAAGTTACCATATTTAACATATTCAATGACTTTTTCCTCTGTTACAAGTTACCTGCTTTACTTATTACCTATATATGCCATGTATTTTCTGAGTTTTGCTGAGTTTCTTATAACTTGCTCACTGCACCTAACACTTCTGAGGGGTTCAGTCCATGCTGTTACTTTTCTGGTCTTCTGTAGCGGAACTAAATAGAATTAAGCAATATAAGAAAGGCACGTTATAACATTTTGTTCTTCTTGAACTCCTAGGACCTATCTCAAAACATAGCACTATTACATGCTCAACAGACATATGGTAATTTTAATATAAATTATATTCCATTTCAAGGCAATGCAAAATTATGAGACAGATGCATTTAGTTGGCAATGTTTTAACCAGGGGTGTCATTACAGATTCCTTTCGATATGACCTTTTCTAGAGAAATTTAAAATGTTACTCAATTTTGAAAAATATTTACTATTATATTCATGTACACATCTAGTAAGTAATAATGGAATAAATATTGAAATACTCATTCAGATGAAAAATTGTAATCTGAAATGTTGAGCTAGTTTTATACTTTATGCCTTAGTGTTTCAAATATTTAGCAAATATATCACTCCTAGGATTGGAGATTCTGACCTCACACTCTGTTGCCTTGTGCTTCATCCCCTGGTAGACAAATTGCATGTGATCCGAAAGCATATAGGCCTCTCCATGATCTGAGGTGAATTCACAAGCAAGGGAACTCACAAATAGGTTGGCTAGACTCTGTTTCTTCAGTCTCCTAAGCTTTGTCTCGATCAAGCATTTGACCCAGACCTCCAATCTCCTATCTGACCCAACAGACAACCCACCTGAGAAAGTACCTGTCCACAGAGACAGCAGCTGTAGTGGAACAATGGCCACAGTACATACTTGCTGGTTTTCTGGGCTCTGCCTCACACTGCATGACTGCTGGAAAGAAAGAGTGATTCCCATAAATCACCTTCTTAAAAGTATTTGAGAAGTTGTCTCTCAACAGCTTGTTTTCCCTTTTGAGAGGCAATATGTTGACATTGTGGTTGTGCAAATGTGATGACAAGACAATGAAGAACATGATGAAGGCAAGACTATGTTACTGAGGAGGAAGGTTAGTGTGTCTTCTACATGTTTGCTTCCTTCTTTACTCCCATTGGGGAAGTATTACCTCTGCCATACCAGCCTGCTCCTGGCTTGCTTCACTATGTCTGAGAACCTGCTCATACCACTAGATCCTGTGAAGTGACATCTTGTACCTTGGACGTGAGAAGCCTCATGCGATTCCTCCTCAAATTATCTCATCTCAGAGGTTGATTGCGTGTGACTCACATCAGTCCATTTCTCTCTTTCTCTTGCTTTTTCTTTTCTTTCTTTTTTTTCATGTTTCTTTCCCCCCCAAGGTCCTTGCACATTCTTTCTTTGGTCAATCCAAATACTAAAAGCTTGAGTACCTGGGCAATTCTAGGTTGAGTATGTCTATTGGGGAGATCCCGTGGCATGTTGGTACAGTGGAAGGTGAGGTGGTTGTTCTATAGCTGGGATCCCTATTTATGAATAAGATCATGTTCAAACATTTAACAAGGCTTTATTTTGCCTTTGCTCTCAAATTGACTTAAAAAAAATCAGTCATGAGGCCTGGACTCTGGGCTCTTCAGCTCAAGGCTAGCTCTCTACCACTTGAGCCTTGGTGCCACTTCTAGCTTTTTCTGCTTATGTGGTGCGGAGGCATCGAGCCCAGAGCCTCATGTATGCAAGGCAAGCACTCTACCACTGAGCCACCTTCCCAGCCCCGACTTTTTTTTTTTTTTTTTTTTTTTTATAAAAAGGAAATATCTAGGTGCTGGTGGCCCAGGGGGCTGAGACTTTGGAAGATAGCCGTTGGAAGTCAGCCCAGGAAGAATTCACAAGATTTCATCTAAGTTAACTAGCAAAAAGCTGGGCTGGAAGTGTGGTTCAAGTGACAGAGCACCGGCTGTGAGTAAACAAGCTTTAGAGGAAAGGAGGCACCTGAAGTATATTCCTTTACCTGTAATTTAGATGCAGAATTGATTTTTTTTGGGTCAATTTTGCTGACCTCAGGAGCAAGTGGCATTCCCAAATGATCTTATAAGTATTTTTTACTCCTAGACAGTGAAGCTATGCCTTCCTCCTTTCTCCATCTAACATTTTACTTATTTGTTTTTATTAGCATACATTAGTTGTACAATCTACCTGACATTTTAGAAGTGCAAGCAAGAATACTTCATGGGTTTAGGTAACAAAAGAACTAATGGGGGTCGGGCGCTGATGGCTCACACCTGTCATCCTAGCTACTCAGGAGGCTGAGATCTGAGGATCACAGTTCAAAGCCAGCCCGGGCAGGAAAGTCTGTGAGACTCTTATCTCCAATAAACCACTAGAAAACCGGAAGTGGCATTGTAGCTCAAGTGGTAAAGCTCTCGCCTTGAGCTGAAGAGCTCAGGGACAGAGCCCAGGCCCAGAGTTCAAGCCCCACAATCGACAAAAAAAAAAAAAGGAACAAATGGGGTGAGTGATCAGGCTTGACACTGAACAAGCAGTGGGAGGTAACTTTCAAATGAGTTTTAGGAGAAAATCCAAAGGATGGCTTTTCTGCAGGGTCAACTATCTCCATCCTGAGTAGTCATTCTAAAACACTGCCAGTCAGCACATGCTGTATTGTGAGTGGTCCAGGTGCTGTTTGGGTAGATAGATAATTTCTGGACTAAAATAGGTCACTGAAGTAAAGTTCAATGGCCAGAAAGTAATTTAGCATTTCAGAAGTACTTCAGTTAAAAGAAAACAACAAAACAAAAACTATGAGATATGATGTTTTGGAATTCATAGGCCGAATGAGATTATCTTGATGGCCTGTAGAGAGCATATCAATGAAAAATCTTGGTAGATAATAGGTTTTTTCCTACAAGAGACTTTTCCAAATCTAATTCTACCTATTAGTACCTTTGATAGTCCATAGAAGCACTAGCATTCTTTTTTGTCTAAAAATATGTAATATACTGGATTTTTCTTCTCCAAAGAGGTTAGTTTTGGTCACATTTTATCTTGTGTAATTATCAAATCTCACTTGACATAATTTTTTGAGTTCTTGCCTTATAATTAATACCATATTTTGTTCTGTATACAAATGTACAAAATCTTCTGTTAGGAATCAATAAAGTTAACATGAGAAAAACAAAATAAATATAGGCTTTGGAAATTTATTTCTGTATTCTAAATTAGACTTTTAAATCTACAATGTACATTTTGGGATTAGGCAGCCAATAGAAAATTATATTTATTGATTGCAAGTGTTGCTTGATAGATTTCTCAAAGCCCCCAAACTGATAATTGCTTCTGAGAAATTAACTCTACTGAGATATCCTACAATAACACTGTCTATTGGAAATACAGTATGAGCCTCATGTATAATTTAACATCTTCTAGTAGATACAGTTAAAAAAACATGTAATCAAAATGTAAAAACAACTGTAATATTTTACATTTTGAAATCTTACTACATCTTCAATATTCCAGGTACATTTTATATTATCTTAATTTAGACTAGCTACATTTCAAGTGCTCAGTTGTATTTGAAACTGTCTAGCAAGCGATCAGTTAACAATACCAGATAGTATGGTTCTAAAAGGTAACAATATAATAAAATTAGCATATTACATATATATAAAACTATAAAAATAAAAAAATTCATATTTTTAACAATATTAGGTTACTATATATTTTGCTTTATATTAGTATTAGTTATTATACTAGAATCTCACAGGTACAAAGATAATGTTGTAGATAATGGTTATTTAAAATGAATTTAATTTTAAAATCCATTTCAGTATATAACATCAACTTCCTTTTCATGTGTGCATTCATGCATATGTATTAGCTGAATTATTCTGGTTTTTCCTGAATTTTGAACATTGATCTTTTGAAAGTCTTTGCCATTTACTTTATTTATTGTTTATTATCATTAAATAATTGTATAAAGGTGATATATATATATATATATATATATATATATATATATATATATATATAGTGCTAATAATTGAATCCCAAACTTGTGCATGCTAGGCAAGCATTCTACCACTGAGATATAATTCCAGCACCCTGATCCTGTTCTAGAACTCTTACCTTGCTAAGGTTAGACCAGTAAATGACAAGAATAATAAAACATTATTAATGTTTGTGGCAACAATTGAGTGGGGACATTAATAGCAGGATTTCAAAAGTTTAACCTCTCATATGTTAAAGAAATTAAATCCTGAACACCTCTTCTCCAATGTTTGGCTGCATATAGAGCAGTTCAGGTTTAGGATATGGATTTGACATTGTCAAAAATAGAAGTGAAAGGCTGTTTTCTAGGACATTCTTACTTTGGTGAGGCTATAAAGAATGACTGGCTAATCTTATAATACCTTGGTTTTTTTTTCTGTTTCAATATAATCCCTATATATCAGTTAGTTCCAAAGTATTTGCTGTTGCATATTTTCTGGATCAATTTATGTCAGTACTTTTAAGTTCTTTTTAGTATGCCATGGATTATGTTGTTCCAGGTCTCTTTGTCCATCCAAAACTGCTTGTAGTCTCTTAGACAAGGGTGTGCACTTCAGTTCTCCTTATGTGTGAGTCATTTCTCAGCAGGTGTGCCACTTAAAACTACTTTACAGGAAAACCTTCTCAGTAGCTAGACAGGTTAGATTGTCTCAATCCTTCAAGAGCAGGGAGGGCAGAAATACCACCTCAGCAAAAATAAATGCAAGAAAAACCAACTATGGAGCAAACAAGTCTGGTTGCAGTGTGTATATCTCTGAAAGTCTAATAAAAAAAAACCAATGGTTTAAAAGACTGACTACATTCTCCCATAAAAACTTTAATTAAATCCTCTATCAAAAATTACCGCATTTTTACATGTCAGAGAGAATTAGTCTAATACAATCAACCAAAAGAAAATTTGATAAGGAACACTTCTTGGTTTAACTCTTAATGAGATGAAAAACTTGAAAAGACACCAAACAATTTTTCTCCTTTCTCTTTCAATTTCAAGGAAAAAGCTTGAAAGCAGCAAAGCATCGTAACTATAGCCAAAAGACAGAATTTTTTCTGTATGAGATAAACTTTGTGCGCAGCTTCTTTTATCAAAACTGAAAGCAATGGAAACTTAAGACAAAGAGAGGACAAATCTGTCCTCCATACCAAGACAAAACATAAGCCCATGAAAAAGAAGGCCTAGGAGACCCTTTTTGGATGCATGGAATTCCCTTTTTTTTCTTCTTCCATGTCAGCTGATAAACTAGTTGTACTGTGTATTAAAAACTCTCCTGGCCAGGTGCTGGTGTCTCCTGAGGGTAATCTTAGCTACTTAGAAGGCTGAGATCTGAGGATCACAGTTCAAGGGCAGCTTGGGCAGGAAAGTCTGTAAGACTCATCTCCAATTAATCACCAAAAAGCTAGAAATGGGAACTGTGGTGCAACTGAGGTGCCAGACTTGAGCAAAAGAAAAATAAATATGGAGGAGCATGAGGCCCTGAGTTCAAACCCTAGTACTGGCACAAATCAACAACAACAACAAAACTCTCTGAATAGGTAAATCACCAATTACTCACCTGTCCATGTAGACTCTTTAGTAGTCGGTTTATCTAATTTGTTTAGGAAGTTTATTACTTTAGCATTAGGAAACCTGGAAATTATGAGTTACTTCTATAATGCCTATGTATTAGGTAACAGAAAAATCAAAATTATTTCTTTCAAGGAGTCCACCTTCCATTGTGCGAGGCAAGCAAATAGGGCTATAATTTTGATACAGTATGGCCAGTTGCCATGGCAACAGCATGTGGCACCTCAGCATCCACAGAACAGTCAGAGTTGGAGTTTTCTGTGAGGCTGTTGAAAGTTCTCAGAACTGGCAAGGTGGGTAAAAGAATCTAGGCTATCTTCTGCAGGATGAAGATATCTGCTCTTTGTCTTTGTTGCTTTGTATGTCCCTCCCCCATGGTATAACCTCTGTTTTCACTGTATTTGATGTTGGTATAATTTGTGGAGGGGAAGGGAAAAAACAAATTGTTTAAATAGGGATACAGGTGGACCCATTGCACCAATGAGATGTACAAGATATTATGTCGAAAATGAACTTTACAACTTTGGCATGGGGGGCATGGGGCGGGTGTGGGGGGAGATGGGAAGGGGAAACAAAGGAGGAGGCAACAATGATAAGAAATGTACTCATTACCTTGCCCATGTAATTGTAACTCCTCTGTATGGTATTTTCACAATAAAAAAAAGAATGTAGGCTAACACACAACATACACAAAGATATGGTGATGCAAAACAGCCTATCTTGTACCCTGGCAGGAGTTTTAGGCAAATGGGACGGCGTGGCAAAGGATTCAGTTCAATAAATTCAGCAAATATTAGTACTAAATTTAGCAGCATCCAGAGACAAGGCTTATTCTTTGCCCTTGAGGAATTCATAAAACAGAGACACATGTCACAAACATTGTCATCAAGTGGGAAGAAGCATCAGATTCATTTGCTTACACTCATTCATTCACAAACAATGTAGTATTAACTCTGATGCCAGGTGACATGGAGGTGGCTGGGATATCCAACACATGAAAGGAACAGTATATGCTGGCTATGCCTAAGAACCTCACAGTGTAAAGGAAGCAACAGCCAAGTAGTTACAGGAGCATGTGTACACTAGCAATAGAGATAGATGGCATCCAGAAAACACTAGTCCCACAGACCTCCAGTGGAGGATATGTTGTAATTAGAACAGAGCACACTGTATTTACCAATGCTGCCTTCTTTTTTTTTTGGGGGGGGGTCCGGTTGTGGGGCCTGAACTCTGTGCCTGGGCGCTGTCCCTCAGCTCTTCAGCTCAAGGCTAGCGCTCTACCACTTGAGCCACAGCGCCACTTCCGGCTTTTTTCTTTTTGCTTATGTGGTGCTGAGGAATCGAACCCAGGGTCTCAGGCATGCAAGGCAAGCGCTGTACCACTGAGCCACCTTCCCAGCCCCCCAATGCTGCCTTCTAATTCAACAGCTACTCCTTGAATTCTTCATTTGCTCTACCCTTTGGACACTTAAGAATTCATTTCAACTAATTTTCAAAGGAAGGCTATCTGGGAGACACATTATCTGAGTGCTTGCACCTTGGATAACAATCATCTTCCTTTACCATAAATGACTGATGACATTCATGCAGACAATTTGTTATACATCTCTGTGCTTAGAACTCTCAGAAGTTTGTGTGTTTGTGTTTCTGGAATATGATCATTGTTTTCTGGTCTCCTTTTCAGGTAGCTATATTTTTCTGTTTGAGACTTAGAGTTTTTAATTCATGTTAAAATAATTTTGGGGGAATAGAAGTATGGCTTAAGTGGTAAAGCACCAGCCTTGAATGAAAAAGTCAAGCAAGACCACAAGGCCTTGAGTTCAAGCCCCTGTATTAGCACACATAGCAAATAAGAAAATATAACAATTTTAACAATTTCTTACAAAATTTAGCACACTCTTGCCATATAATCCCACAATTCTGTTTCTTGGCATTTTACTGAGATTAGTTGAAAATCGATGTTCACATGAAAGTCTGCAGATGAATGCTAGTGAAGCTTTATTAATAACTTTTAAAATGTAGATAACCATGGTGTTCTTCTGCAGGTGGATTGATATGCTGTGGCAATCGAGTCAGTGCAATATTATCATAGCTAAGAGAAATATTCATATTTAAAAGATAGTAAGGAGATTTATTTATTTATTTATGGCAGTACTGGGTTTGAACTGAGGGCGTGGCAATCACTGGGTTAGTGCTCTGTCACTTAAGCAATACTTCCAGCTATGGGATAACATTAAATGCATGTCACTAAAGGAAAGAAGCCAATTTGGAAAAGAATATATTATGTATGTTCCAATTCTTTGACATTCTGTGATGTCAGGATTTGATTGGATACCACCCCAATAAAAGTATAAAAGTGGCCAATCAACATATAGAAGTATTTTTAGAAGCTGGGCGCCTGTGGTTGTAATCCTAGCTACTCAGGAGGCTGAGATCTGAGGATCCCGGTTCAAAGCCAGCCCAGGCAGGAAAGTCCGTGAGACTCTTATCTCAATAAACCACTAGAAAACTGAAAGTGGCGCTGTGGCTCAAGCAGTAGAGCACTCGCCTTGAGCTGAAGAGCTGAGGGATAGCGCCTAAGCCCAGAGTTCAAGCCCCATGACTGACAAAAAAATAAAAAATATTCTTAGAAGTATCACTTATTAAACAAATACAGATAGGGGCTGGGAAGGTGGCTCAGTGGTAGAGCGCTTGCCTTGCATGCATGAGACCCTGGGTTCGATGCCTCAGCACCATATAAGCAGAAAAAGCTGGAAGTGGCGCTGTGGCTCAAGTGGTAGAGTTCCAGCCTTGAACTGAAGAGCTGAGGGACAGTGCCCAGGCCCAGAGTTCAAGCCCCATGAACTACAAAAAAAATAAAAAAGGAAATACAAATAAAAGCTACAGCTTCTGCTTTACAACCATTAGGATGATTTCAGTACTTTGAATAATATCAAGTGTTATTGTTTGCTTGTAGAAATCAATTGACAAGCTGGAAAAATAATAGAGATACCTATTCCTATCTCTATATATTTACAAAAGATTATTATTTACCAGTTACAAAATGAAATGCTGATACTTGAAGACTCCTTGAATCTTGAAAATGGTCTTGCTACTAAGTGAAAAAGTCAGTCACAACAACCATGTTTATTATGTGTCTGCTCCACTATTTACAACAGACAAAGGTATACAGAATGTATATTACTTGGTTTGGGTTTAGTTTGTTTTTTCCCCCTATTTTGATGATAAGAGGAATTAGATTACTTATTTGAGCTTTTTGTTGTTGTTGTTGTTGTTTGGTCTGGGGGATTAAACTCAAGGCCAAGTGCTAGGAAAGTCCTCTAATGCTACACTTTAACCCCAATCCTCAGGTTTCAGAGTTAGGGGTTCACGTTCACTATATTATTTCAAGCCTGCCTGAACTCACTAGGTAGCCCATGTCTCAAATTCCCCCATATTCCTAGCTGAGTCTCCCAAGTGCTAGGTTTATAGGCTTGCTCTGCCATCAATCATGCCCCCAACCACCTCTTTTTAAAAAATAGTGTGTTTGGGCTGGGAAGGTGGCTCAGTGGTAGAGCGCTTGCCCTGCATGCCTAAGGCCCTAGGTTCGATTCCTCAGCACTACATAAGCAAAAAGAAAAAAGCGGGAAGTGGCGCTGTGACTCAAGTGGTAGAGCTCTAGCCTTGAGCTGAAGAACTGAGGGACAGCGCCCAGGCCCAGAGCTCAGGCCCCATGACCAGAACAACAACAAAAAAAAATAGTGTGTTTGTGGGTATTAATTTTCTTCTGACAACTGTTTTCTCAGTGTTTCAGGGAAACGTACTGTATAAGACTTGACAATCAAAGATAGAAAGTTCTGAGATACTGAGGAAAGGTAGATAAAATAAGTATCCCAGATCCAAAAGAGACTCCAAGACAACCAATTAAAGGAGCTAGGAACTTTATTACAGGTATTCAGGGTCCATTTCCTACTACTAGGAAAGTAGGAGAACTTTGAGCTCTGGGGAGGATAGGTTTTTATAGAGGTAGGTTATATAGATGATCCATGCAAGGCAGGTTTGGCACATTTCCATTGGTTATGGTTATATGACCTTGAAATTCATTTGTTCTTTATGGTAAATATCACATGTAATAATTTGCAATAAGCCACCCATAATGGGACCACTTGGTGGTGGTCTTCAATTGGAGGACAGAGGTGTTACCACCAGAGTCCAGCCCAGAGTTTAGCCCCCACAACCCAAAAATAAAATAATTCAGATCAATTTTTTTCTAATTTCCTTTATGATTTCTTATCTGACCATTGATCACTTGGGATTTTGTTCATTTCCATATATTTGTGTATTCTTTAAGTCTCTTTGGGTATTAATTTCTAATTTCTTTCTATTGTGGTGAGGGAATATGCTTTCATCATTTCAATCCTTTTAAATTTGGCATGTTTCATGGTCTAAAATATAATTAGTCTTGGAGAATGTTATAAGTGTAATTGAGAAGAATGTATATTCTCCCGTTATGTGGCTCTTCCTCCCTCCCTCCCCCCCTCTTTGTTTCTCTCTCTCTCTCTCTCTCTCTCTCTCTTTCTCTTTCTCTCTCTCTCTCTCTCTCTCTCTCTCTCTCTCTCTCTCTCTCTCTCTCTCTCTCTCTCTCTCTCTCCTTCTTTCTTTCTTTCCTTCTCTTGTTTGTTTCTACTGAGGTTTGAACTCATGGCCCTGTGCTTGCTAGGCTGATGATTCAATATAATTAGTCTTGGTGAATGTTATATGTGTAATTGAGAAGAATGTATATTCTCCTGTTATGTGGGTCTTCTTCCCTCTGTCCCTCCCCCCTCTCTTTCTCTCTTTCTTTCTCTGTCTCTGTCTTGGTCTCTGTCTCTGTCTCTGTCTCTCTCTCTCTCTTTCTTTCCTTCTCTTGTTTGTTTGTACTGAGGTTTGAACTCATGGACCTGTGCTTGCTAAACTGATGATTCTTGACTGGAGACATATCTTGAGCCCTATATTTTTCTGTAGCTGTCTGTTGCATTTTGTTGGTTTATAGTGCTGTGAATTCCTTTACTTGTTGACTTCCTTATGAGTTGTTATATGTATTATTACAGTGTGATAGTTATATGTATTATTACAGTGCAATAGTGACATCTCTGACTACTATTGCTGGATTGTTTCTTTAGTACCGTTAGTTTTTACTTTATATAGTTATGAGCTATGTTTTTATGCCTATGATTTTGCTTATTATATCTTTTAATGGACTGACACATTGCCAGTTTGAAATTACCTCAAATTCAAGATACATTTTTTTGTTTTAATGCTATTTTAAGTTGCTAGTATAGTTACTTCAGATTTATGACAGCTATCATTATGTCTTTGTAACAGATAATAGAATTTGAAGTAATCATACATAGTGAGATACAGTAAAAAGGAAGCCACCAAATCATTAAAAATTCATTTTCAGAACTTTATACAGTTTTGCTATGGGAAACTTCTTGTTTATTTTAGATGCATAGAAATTTTTATAGCATATATAATTATATTACCATATTAAAGAAGTGACTAAAGCATGGAGCATGAACAATTTCCCTTGCCTATGTTTACTGCCATTAAAATTCTCTGCACATAACTGCAGCATTTGAATCACATTTATCTCTTAGGCCTAGAGGCCACTGATCATGGCTTAGCACAGAATTCTTCTTTGTGTATCAGTTCATTTGGTTAGCTTATGGATCTTTTAATTGAGGATCCATACATATGGTAATTAATCTCTATATTCAACCCCTCCCTTTTTAAAACTGAAAAGCAACTACCTATTGTCACTGGTTTAAGTTCCTGGAATACAATAAATAAACAAGACAGACATCTTCTCACAGAGCCTGCATTGCTGTGGTGAGATAAATAAAATGTCAATGCTGTAAGTTTTATGAACAAACGAAATTATGATGTAGAATGGAGTGGGGATATGAGTCAGCTCTAATTGGCTTGGTCTGGGAAAGCAACTCTGCAGAGCTGACATCTGAAAGGAAATTTAGCCTTCAGAAGGATGAGTTAGGTGAAAAGCAGTGCTGAGCCTGTTGTTCCAGGTAAGTGGCTATTTAGAGGATCAAAAAGCAATAATGAGGTCATATGTACATAGCTTTTGTGCTTTTCTGCTTTTCTGATAAAATTATCCTAGATATATACTAATTATTGAAAATGTTTCTTTGGGCTTGGCTTACTTCACTTAATATGTTTTTTTCCCCAAGTCTTTCCATTTCCTAACAAATGGGGTAGTATCATTCTTTCTGATGGAAGCATAGAATTCCATGTATATATCTACCACATTTTCTTGATCCATTCATCTACTGAGGGGAATCTGGGTTGGTTCCATATCTTAGCTATGGTAAATAATGCTGTGATAAACATAGTTGTGTTAGTAGTTTTAGTATGGCCTTGTTTGTGATTATTTGGGTAAATGCCTAAAAGTGTGATTGCTGGGTCATATTTGGGTAAATGCCTAAAAATGTGATTGCTGGGTCATAGGGGAGCTGACCATATAAAATGATGCTAAGTGAAATGAACCCCAAAATATGGACACAATATGTCTTTCTTTGTTGTTGTTTTTAATATACTACGTGATTTTTTTCTTTCCTTTGCGTGTTCTTCCCCTTATGGTATATATATATATATATATATATATGTGTGTGTGTGTGTATGGTATATATATGGTATATATCCTCTGTCACTGTACTTGATTTTGGTACCTTGCATCTTGTATATACATTTGTCTAATTTTGGGAGGGGAAGGGGAATAAAAAAAATGCTGAAGCAGGATGACCCATTGCAACAATGATACCCACAAGACACTATATTGGAATTGAATTTTACAACTTCAGGGGTGGGTAAGGAGTGAGGGAGGTGGGGGATGGAAGGGATAGTGGGAGAATAATAAGGAAAGGGGTAACAATGCTTGACAAGAAAAGTACTCATTGCCTTACTCATGTAACTGTAACCCCTCTGTAAAGCATCTTTACAATAAAATAAAATTAAAAATGCAATAAAGTGCTAGATATGCTTTTATCATGTTCCCACCCCTAACATGTATACACATCTTAACACACACACATACCATATTCACTCACATGAACATGCCTATGCATTCAAACAATAACACTCCTATACATTCAAACAATATACACTAAATCACCATATTTATAAGCTCTGAAACAACTTATTCCATGTAATATTCCTTAGTGGCACTTTAATAGGGTTTTCAAAGTATCTGAAAGTATCTGAAAATTGATATTGACCAATACTTGTAGTTTCCTCTAGATGAATTTCACTCTCTCTCTCTCTCTCTCTCTCTCTCTCTCTCTCTCTCTCTCTCTCTCTCTCTCAAATATTTAAAAGAATCATCACAAAGTAGAGTCAATTTTAGGGTCCTGTTCTGTCCTGAAGTAGACCCATTCTTTTTTATTTTTTTGCCAGTCTTGGGACTTGAACTCAGGGCACTGTCCCTGAGTTTTTTTTTTTTTTTGATTTTTTTAGTTTGCTCAAGGCTAGCACTCTATCACTTAAACTACAGTACCACTTTTGAGGAATTGAACCTAGGGCTTCATGCTAGGCAAGCTTTCTACTGCTAAGCTACATTCTCTTCTCAGCCCCTAGACGCACTCTTTTTATTTTTTTTTTAAATACCAGATGAACTTTATCTGAGATGGGATGGGAACTGTAATAATTTATTATGAAGATTAGAAATAGAGTGCATGGTGGATAATTGTCCCCAAAGACCTATGTGCTAAAGGTTCTGTCCATAGCTTGTGGCATGACTGGGAGCCTGGTAGAATCTTTAGGAGAGGAGGAAGCAAGGACAGAAGTGGAAGGAAGCAAGGTATTAGGTGTACATAGCTTGAAGGGGATTTTATCCTTTCCTCTCTGTTTGCTTCCTGACTACCATGAATAGCTTATTCCTTTGTCATATTTCTACCATAAAGTGTTGCCTCACCTCGCGCCCAGAGCACCAAGGCCCTTGATAATGAACTACAACCTCTGAAACTATAAGGCAAAATGAAATATTCATCATTGGAAGATGATTATCTCAGGCATTTTGAAAAATAGTCATGAATCTGACTGATTCCTGCATTTGGAAATGCTCTAGGCACATGGTGTGTTTTCAATAACTGCCAGATTGAACTCTTTTCCTCTGTTCTTATCTAACTCTCTGAAGTATCCATTCATTTTTACCTGTTATGTCTATGTATTTAAGAATCACCATCCAGGTAAGCATTTTAAAACAAATAATACTAATCAAGAGTACTTGATAAGTAAAGTGAATCATTAGACTTCTTGAAAACATCTTTGAAATATCCAAAAATTGTGCTTTGTCCAACATAGCACAATTGTGTGGTAGTATTGGGGCTTAAACTCAGAGTCTTTTGCTTGTAATTAGCTTTTTCCACTCAAGCTTGGTATTGTATTACTTGAGCCATTCCCCTTATGTGGCGTTTTGGTGGTTACAGATAAGATTCTTACTAACTTTGGTGTCTGGGTTGGCACTTATCCTCTTAAACTACAGTTCTACTTTTGATTTTTAGTGACTAATTAGAATAAAATTCTCATGGATTTTTTTTTTCTGTCAAGATTAGTTTTGAACTGCTATCCTCAGATCTTAGCCTCCCGAGTAGCTAAGATTATAAGTGTGAGCCACCAGTGTTGGACTCCAATAATTTTTTTTATCATGTACCAAACCCAACATTTTAATATCATAGAAACAGTGACATATCATTGCACTGAACTCAGAGGGCATTTCTTTAAAAATAAAAATCTTTTGGGTGATTCTGGTAGAAACCAATCACTGCATTTCACTCCTGGTAACTTTGACAGTGGCTGCCACTTCTGCTCTTCTGGTCACCAATGGGAAGTCATTTCTACAGAGTTTTATAGAAGTGCATGGACATTTACCAGCTTATTTTCCCTTCACTGATTATTATTCACTGGTTTATTTTGAGAACAATGCTAATGACTAGGTTTGATTTTTTTTTAATTTTATTTAATTTTATTTGAGAACATACTGTACAGAGGTGTTACAATTACATGGGCAGGATAATGCATACATTTCTTACCAGGCATTGCAGCCTCCTCCTTTGTTTACATTTTACCTCCCTTCCCAGCCTCCCCCCACCCCCCCACCCAATCATACTGCCCTCCCCCCCCACACTGACATTGTAAAGCTGGTTTTGACATGACATTTTATACTTCTCATTGTTGCAACAGGTCCACCTGAATCCTTAAACGACTTGTTTGTCCCCATCTCCTCCACATGTTATACTGACATCAAATATAGTGAAAGCGGGGGTTACACTGTGGGGGAGGGACATACAAAGCAACAAAGAAATAATCTTATAAATGCGTTAGAAACACATGCATGAAAGAAACGAAAACATTAAAATACATATTTAAGGGTTCATTTTCCTAACATCACATTATCTGACCTTTTCCGCTTGACTCATACCTATACTAGCTATTGCGAATAAGGGAAACCATGGGACCTATGTTTCTTTGGGCCTGGCTTACTTCGCTTAATATAATTTTTTCCAAACCTTTCCATTTCCTAACAAATGGGGAAATGTCATTCTTTCTGATGGAGGCATAGAATTCCATTGTGTATAGATACCACATTTTCTTGATCCATTCATCTACTGAGGGGCATCTGGGTTGGTTCCATATCTTAGCTATGGTAAATAATGCTGCAATAAACATAGTTGTGCTGGTAGCTTTAGTGTGGTCTTGTTTGTAAACATTTGGGTAAATGCCCAAAAGTGGGATTGCTGGGTCATAGGGGAGATCTATGTGAAGTCTTTTGAGGAACCTCCATACTGCTTTCCAAAGTGGTTGAACAAGTTTACATTCCCACCAACAATGAAGTAAGGTTCCTTTCTGTCCACATCCCCTCCAGCATCTGTTGTTATTAGAGTTCTTGATTTTTGCTGTTCTAACTGGAGTGAGGTGATATCTCAAAGTAGTTTTGATTTGCATTACTTTTATGGCTAGGGATGTTGAACATTTCTTCATGTGTCTATTGGCCATCCTTCTTTCTTCTTCAGAGAAGCTTCTCTTTAAGTCTTTCGCCCACTTATTTATTGGGCAGTTGTTTCTTTGAGGATTTGTTGTTGGGGGGTTTAATTTTTTGAGTTCCAAGTATATTTTAGATATGAGACCCTTGTCTGTTGTATGGCTAGTAAAGATCTTCTCCCAGTCGGTGGGCTTTCTATTGATCTTGCTAGCTATGTCATTTGCCCTGCAGAAGCTCTGCAACCTTATGCAATCCCATTTGTCCAACCTTTCTTTGATTTGTTGTGCTTAAGGGTCTCTATTCAAAAAATTTCGGCCTGAGCCAAGGAGACCTAGGGTTTCTCCTATTCCATCCTGTAATGTTTTCAGAGTGTCTGCTTTGACTTCAAGGTCTTTGATCCATTTGGAGTTGATTCTGGTGCAGGGTGATATATAAGGATCTAGCTTTAGTTTTCTACATGTAGTTAACCAATTTTGCCAGCACCATTTACTGAAGAGGCTGTCTTTCTTCCATTCTATTGTTTTAGCTTCCTTATCGAAGATTAGATGGCTATAGGTCTTTAGGTTCATTTCTGGGTTTTCAATTCTATTCCATTGGTCCTGAGGTCTGTTCTTATGCCAACACCAAGCTGTTTTGATTACTATGGCTTTATAGTAGAGTTTGAAATTTGGTATTGATATTCCTCCAGCAGTGTTCTTTCCGTTGAGGAGCGTTTTTCCTATTCGGGGTCTTTTATTGTTCCATATGAATTTTTGGATTGCCTCTTCTATTTCCTTGAAGAATGAGGGTGGAATTTTGATAGGTATTGGGTTGAATTTGTAGATAGCCTTGGGAAGTATTGCCATTTTCACGATGTTAATCTTGCCAATCCAGGAGCATGGGAGGTTTTGCCATTTTTTAAGTTCTGTGTTGATTTCCTTTTTCAAGATTTTAAAGTTTTCATCATAGAGGTCCTTCACTTCTTTAGTTAAGTTAATTCCTAGATATTTTATTTTTTGTGGGGCTATTACAAATGGAGTTGCTTTCCTAATTTCAGCCACACTTTTCTCATTGTTGGCATAAAGAAAAGCCATTGATTTTGGGGGGTTAATTTTATAACCTGCTACTTTGCCAAAGTTTTGAATCAGCTTGAGTAATTTGGGAGTGGAGTCTATGGGATTCTTTCAATACAAGATCATGTCATCTGCAAAGAGGGAGAGTTTTATTTCTTCTTTCCCTATTTGTATCCCCTTTATGTCTGCATCTTGTCTTATTGCTGTAGCTAGGCATTCTAATACTAGATTGAACAGAAGTGGAGAGAGTGGGCATCCTTGTCTTGTTCCTGAGGTAAGAGGAAATGGCTTTAGTTTTTCACCATTGAGTATAATGCTGGCTGTAGGTTTGTCATATACAGCCTTTATTGTATTGAGGAATGTTCCATGGATTCCTAATTTTTCCAAAACCTTCATCATAAAGGGGTGTTGGATTTTGTCGAATGCTTTTTCTGCATCTATTGAGATAACCATGTGGTTCTTATTCTTGCTCCTGTTGATGTGATGAATAATATTAATTGAATTGCATATATTGAACCAGCTTTGCATCCCTGAAATGAATCCTGTTTGATCATGGCGTATGATTTTTTGGATGAATTGTTGAAGTCAATTGGCCAAAATTTTGTTGAGAAGTTTTGCATCAATGTTCATCAAAGAAATGGGTCTATAGTTCTCTTTCTTTGATGAGTCCCTGCCTGGTTTTGGGATGAGGGTTATGATGGCTTCATAGAATGTGTTCGGTAGTGAGCATTCTCTTTCAATTTCATTGAAGAGTGGGAGGAGTATTGGTGTGAGCTCTGCTTTGAAGGCCTTGTAAAATTCCGCTGTAAAACCATCTGGTCCTGGACTTTTCTTAGCTGGGAGGTCTCTTATTGCTGTTTCTATTTCAATGTTTGATATGGGCCTGTTAAGCTGGTTTAACTCATCTTGGTTTAGTTTTGGCATGTCAATATTTGCTAGGAAAAGGTCCATTTCTGTCAAGTTCTCAAACTTATTAGCATAAAGTTTTGAGAAGTATTCCCTTATAATGTTCTGAATCTTGGTTGTTTCCGTGGTGATGTTTCCATTCTCATCTCTGAGTTTATTAATTTGGGTGTGTTCTCTCCTTTTTCAGATAAGGTTTGCTAAGGGTCTGCCAATTTTGTTAAGTTTTTCAAAGAACCAACTCTTTGTTTTGTTGATTCTTTCTATAGTTTTTTTGGATTCTAATTCATTTAATTCTGATTTACTTTTGATTATTTATTTCCATCTACTGGATTGGGGTTTATCTTGCTGCTCTTTTTCAAGGAGGTTTAGATGTGTCATTAAATTGCTAGTTTCAGATCTCTCCAATTTGTTGATGTAGGAGCTCAGAGCTATAAACTTGCCTCTGAGTACTGCCTTTGCTGTGTCCCAGAGGAGCTGGTAATTTGTGTGTTCATTTTTGTTGAATAGCATGAACATTTGAATTTCCTTTCTAATCTCTTCCATGACCACTCATGATTCAGCAGTGTGTTGTTCAGCCTCCATGTGATACCGGACTTTCTTTGGTGGCTTTTGGTGTTGAGTTCTAATTTTATTCCCTTGTGGTCAGAGAGAATGAAGGGTATAACTTCAATGTTTCTGAATTTAGACAAGTTTGCTTTGTGGCCTAAAATGTGGTCTATTTTAGAAAACGTTCCATGTGCTGCTGAGAAGAACGTGTATTCTGATGCTGCTGGGTGAAATGTTCGGTAAATGTCTGTTAAGTCTAGTTGATCTATGCAGCTGTTTAGACCTGCGGTTTCTCTGTTGAGTTTTTGCCGAGTTGATCTATCTAATGGGGAGAGTGGTGTGTTAAAATCCCCAACAATTAATGTCTTTGGATCTATATGGGATTTGAGGGAACATAGTGTTTCTTAGATAAACTTGGGTGCTCCATTGTTTGGCGAATAGATATTTAGAATTGTAATATCCTCCTGAAGGAGAGATCCTTTAATTAGTATGTAGCGACCTTCTTTATCTCTTCTCACGAATTTTAATTTGAAGTCTATTTTATCTGATATTAGGATTGCAACTACCGCCTGTTTATGAGGGCCGTTTTCTTGGTAGATTTTGTTCTAGCCTTTAACATTGAAAATGTGTTTGTTTTTACGGGCAAGATGTGACTCCTGCAGGCAGCAGATAGAAGGGTCTTGTTTTTTAATCCAACTAGACAGTCTATGTCGCTTAATTGGAGAGTTCAGTCCCTTAACATTAAGAGATAGGACTGAGAGGTATTTGGGAGTTCCTGCCATGTTATCCACTTTCTTGGGGACTGAAAAAACTGGGTTCTTCCTATGGTTCTTGGATTCTCAGTTTGGGTGCAGTTTCTTGGCCTTTGTTGCAGTCTTGTTGGTTTTCTATGTGTAGGACATCTTTAAGAATCTTTTGTAGGGCTGGTTTGGTGGAGATGTATTGTTTCAATTTTTCTTTGCTATGGAAAGTTTTTATTTGGCCTTCAGTTATGAAGGAGAGTTTAGCTGGGTACAGTATTCTTGGTTGATAGTTGTTTGTTTTTAGGGCATGGCATAAGTCATTCCAGGCTCTTCTTGCTTTGATTGTCTCTGCTGAGAAATCTGAGGTAATTCTAATTGGTTTCCCTTTATAGGTGATTAACCTATTCTCCTTGACAGCTTTAAGGATCTTTTCCTTGGTCTGGGTTGATCCTGTGTGGATTATAATGTGATGGTGGGATGTCCTATTCTGGTCTGGTCTATTTGGGGTTCTAAAAGCTTCTTGTATCTGAATAGGCCTATCTTTTTGTATGTTTGGGAAGTTCTCTGCTAGGATCCTGTTAAACAAATTTCCTAGACCATTAACTTCTGTTTCTAGGTGCTCCTCTACCCCCATTATCCTTAGATTGGGCCTTCTGATGGTGTCTTCCAGGTGTTGGATAGATCTATCATATTTCTTGGCCTTGTCTTGGATGGTTGTATGTTCTTTCTGTATAATATCTAGGCTGTCTTCAATCCCTGAGATTCGATCTTCTGCATGGTCTAACCTGCTGTCAAGACTCTCTACTTTGTTTTTTATCTCTTTTCCTTCTAATTGGTCAGCTTTGATGGCTTCAAGTTCTTTGTTGAAGCTCTGTTTTAGGTCTTGTATGAATTTCTTCCTTAATTTGGTGTTCAGTGATTGTTCTCAAATCACTTAGTTGATTGGTTATGGTTTCTTTGGACTCCCATTCCTTCTGTTGGGTTCCATTCAGCATTTCCTTTGTGGTCTCCCTGACTTCCTTCAGCTCTTTGTTAATGGATTCCATGAATGCCTTTAGTGATCTTTGTGTATTCTCTACCTGGTCTCTCAATTCCTGAGTTACTCTTTGATTAGCTTCCTCCCGTCTGTGGGATTCCTGCAGTTCTCTTTCTTCCCATTCGTCGGATTCCTGCAGTTCTCTTTGAGTGTTCTCAGTCTGCTCACGCCATTCCTCCCTTTCTCTTTGAATATTCTCAAGTTGTTCACGCAAATCCTGTATCAATTTTTGAGTAGCTTCCTCACGCTTATGATATTCCTGTATAAACTTCTGGGATGCCTCCTCTCTCTCCCTATCATGCTCATACAGAGTCCTTTGTAAGGTGTCAAACTTCTCATTTATCATGTTTGCTAGTAGTGTTTGTAGAGCTATTTGGGAACTCTCCTCTGGATTATTCTTTATCTGTTGTAATTCCTGATTATCAAGATTGGGAATTGAGATACCCGAATTTGCCATTTTTCTTGTGTTTTTCCGGCTTACTCTGCCCATTTGAGATGAAGATAGCACCAGTTTTTTGCTAGAACACTATCTTAAGGCAACCATCAACCAAAGTTTGCGTTTGTACAGTGAATAGTCTACAGATACAATCTAGTTCAACAGATATAACTATTCAACATCAAATAACTATATGTTAAAGGACTTCGAACCGCAGAGAAGAATTTGGAAAACCAGAAATTATTAGGATTAGGGAGAGATGTGGGTAAAAAATAGGAATAGATTGGTGTGGGTAGGCACAGGGAGAGTTAACTATGTCCTAATCACAATGCAGGAAATGGGTTGGGTAGGATGCAAGTAGTGAGAGAGAGAGAAAAAGAAGAGATGGAAAGGGGAATGAAAAGAGACCAGAAAAAAAAATAGAAACATATAAAAATTAATGTTATTATAGAGATTAAAAGACCGTCTATTTAGAGAGGAATGTGAATATGTTGAGAGAAAGGGAGGGACATAGAGGAGATGTGAAAAACTTTAAGGATGGGAAAGGGAGAAGAAAAGATCAGAAGTTTGTAGAGCTAGATAAAAAACAAAAAGATAATTAAGAAAGAAAGAAAAAGAGAAAGAAGACAAGAAAAGAATGGAAAACGCTCATTCACATATTCCTAAAATAAAAATTATAAGAGGAGAAAAAAAATGTTACTGGAAAACAATTATTTTTTCAGAAGAGGCAAAAATTAAAGATTAATAAAGGTTTTAGAAGAGAAAAAAATTTATATATATATATATAAAGTAACAAAAAACAAAAAACAAACAAAAAAAAGAAAAGAAGAAGAAAAAAAAAGAAAAAAAAAAGTCTTTTGATTTTTTTTTTTGGGTGGGGAGGGGTGGGAAGAATCCTGTATCTCCCTTTTGTCTGTAACCAGTCTCTTGTTGGAGTCTCTGGTCAGCTTGAGTTCCTGTGGCTTGATTGGTTTCTTAAGTTGGTTTGTTGGAAGAGGCAGAAAAATGCTCTGCTTTACCCAAGATTTTGAGATCCCCCTCCCAGGTTAGTTTTCTGGGAGGGTGATCTGCTTTGAGAATCACAAAAGAGGGGGATGCGGTGATGAGGCTAGGTTATGGGTAGAGTTGAGGCCTTTCAACAAACAATAGCTTTTCCCTGGGGCTATTTTGTGATAAAGCTCACAGTGCCCAGCCTGGAGCCATTCTCAGGGTTTCTGTTTTTCAATTGAGTGTGGTGGCTGCTAGAGGGAGGGGCAGCCTCTGGCTCTGGTTACCCAGTGAGGCAAGCCACTCCAATGGCTGGTGCCTGAGCTGGGTGACTTTTCCCTGGATGGAGCTAAGTCTGGCAGGTCACTTCGCCATTAAGTTCTTGTGACCTGCTAAATGACTCGTTTTATTCCAAGGCCTGAGCTGGAGCTAGCAGCTCCTCCGAGCTTTGTCGGTATCCAAGATGGAGATCACCGGTGCTGGGGGGGGAGGGGTGGCCTTCCCTCCTCTTCTCCCTGAGAAGGAGTGAGGACTTCGGGCTTCTACTCACGCTGAGTCTTGGATCCTGGGTCGTCTCTGGTCTGTAAACTTCAGGATGAAGATGTCCGCTCCTTGTCGGTTCTTGTTGGTGTTGAGTAGAATCCGCTGGTCTGCTGCATCTGGCTCCTTTGTCCCAGACTCTCTGTGTCTCAGGTATGGCCCTGCGGCGGTGGTTGCAGCCGCGACCCTGCTGCTGCAGCGGCAGCTGCTGGCAGGCGCTCAGATGTGTCTCGTTGGCTTCCCCTCTCTTGACTAACTCTCTGTCCTGTGATGGCACACTTGGTGTGATTCTCTGGCTTAGGACTGTTCACTGGAATTCTAAAATTGCTTTCTTTCTTTCTTTTTTTTTTTAATTTTATTTTATTTTATTTGAGAACATACTGTACAGAGGGGTTACAGTTACATGGGCAGGATAATGCATACATTTCTTACCAAGCATTGCAGCCTCCTCCTTTGTTTACCCTTCCCCTCCCTTCCCAGCCTCTCCCCTCCCCCCCACCCAATCATACCCCCTTCCCCCCCCCCCCATACCGACATTGTAAAGCTGGTTTTGACAGTATGCGAGAGCTTGTTCAGATTCCAGCTTCTCCTCCGCCATCTTCCCGGAACTCTCTAGGTTTGATTTTGAGTGGTGATAAAACGGAACAAATGTATCCTGTTTTTTAGGAGGTTTACTATTGAGCACCTGAGCTTTTCCTCATGTGTCATGCATACCAGACTTTTTCAGAGGCAAAGCTGAGACTTTACTTTCTTTGTTTTGTTTTGTTTTTACATTTTTCTTATGTTGTTCTTAGAAATGGTAACCAATGACATTTATTAATCATCTTAAAGTGTATATATTCATAAATAAGATTACTGCATTTGTATTGATTGACAGCCAGGAGCCATAATCTATGCAGGGTAATGCTTGCTTTGTTGAAGGCATTATAACTGTGGTATTATGCATGCACAACTGTGTTCCTGTGGTTTTGATGTTATGGGAAGTAGCAGACTGTTTTCTTAATTCTCCTAAGTTGAATATTCCCCTAAAGACTCATTATGAAAAGGCATGTTGAAGCGTGTGGTGTCATTACAAGATTGTTCTCGCTTGGCAACAAGCAACAAAAGGAGAAAAATGTTTCTGACAATTTCTGAAATGTGATCATTAGGAGTCACTGTATGAAATTAATGAGAGGAGAGAGAGAGAGAAAGAGAGAGAGAGAGAGAGAGAGAGAGAGAGAGAGAGAGAGAGAGAGAGAGCCAAGTACTTAATAGATCACATCATGTGTACCACTTGATGAGGGCTTTAAATGGGGACTGATTATTTGCCAAGTGTAGGCAATAGTTTTCATGATCAACTACTTGCTTGCTACTCATCCATAATGAAAATTGAGCAGATCCACAGTTATGAACATTGAAATGAGTTTGGAATAGTCTGACCTGGAGGAAATTATGTGTAACTAAATGAACAATTAAAACTTCACTTCCACTTATCTAAGGTCTATCCTTCTCCCTTTTTCTTAAAAATCAGCTAGAGAGATAATCTTGCACAGAAAATTCAGTCTTCCCTTCAGTGTTTCTTGTTTTTCTCCATATGCTAGCTTTTGGCATCTCTCCACTGTGGTGGTCTCCACCTGGCTGGGTGGAGGTTCTTCTGCTGCCCATGTGTCTGTTTCCATGGAGACAGATGGTTCTGGGGTGGATCCCTGCACAGTGTCTGGACAGAATCTCACCAAACATCCAGAGATCTGGGCCCATTGGACTGTCATTGATGATAGCACAAGAAGGAAGAACAGCAAACATGGAACCTGCAATCCCTTCTCTGTGTGGTTCTGCAGACACAGCTTGATAAAACCGAGTGGAGAAATGGGATGTCTCACCTTTCCTCCCTTAGGTGATAGGAAAGTGGCCACAGTAGCTGTGAGGGGCCAATGACCAAGGTTTGAGAGGACAGAAGAAAGCAACAAGAGAATCAGTGATTAGTCCACCTGTTTAGGGAAAAAGATGGTTAACTAGAAACCCAAAACAATTATGGTACCTAGGCATATTTTTCTTCTGTAATATGCACCATTATTCGAAATAGAAAAGTATGAAACTCATAAAAATTTTTGTCTGTTAATAATGACCAGAGGAACTGGGCCATGAAAATACATCACAAATTGCTTATTTTACAGAGAAGGTATTGCAGGTTAATAGGGAAGCAGAAATTGGTTGGGTAGCATTTCATACTTTTGACATTTCAGCCTTTTCTATCAAATGGAAACATTTTCATGCAAAATACAACTGCAAAGTTTGGTCATTACACTTTTAGATGTGAATGAAAATTCAACTTGCCTATGTGACAGATACTAGTTTTAACTGTAAAGGAAAAAAATATTAAATGTCATAGGCTTGGAACAAATGTCAATCTTAAAATTTCTGGGTGTCAAAAAAATCACTCTGATATTGGAAGCACCAGAATTGAAAACCAAACTTGGTATTTTAAATAGGACTTTACAAGATATAAATATCTTGGGTGTGCACAGATATCATGGGCACCGGCTGAATTTGAGGGTTGAGTTTTGCTCACTGACCAGCTGGAATTCACTACAAGTTTTCAGTAGGGGGTCCGAGTCACTGCTTTACAAGAGGTTATATTCCTTCAGGTTAGATCACTTCCTATTTCATAAACAGAAAGAAGCACGTATAAAAGAATAATGAGTAACGTGTATAATGTGTGCAACAGTTTGCAGAACCTTTCAAAACATAGCTGTTTTTATCTATGTCTCATAGGAAGGCGGAAAAAGAGGAATAGTTATGATCTTCAACACTTAGATAGGTTAAGTGTTGCATGTAGGGTCACACAGGGAGTGAGGGGCAAACCTCAAATCTATTCCTTTTCACCCCAGGCCTAGGATCTATTCCACTTTACAAGCTTATTAACAGCTTTGTAATGCTAAGCACAGGTGTTCTTTCTCTAAAGCATCACTCAGGTGTCTGATTGCAAATCATCATAGAGGTCAGAAACTGGATATGCCCAGTCCTCCCTCTGACCAAGGCTTCCTTAGTCCATTTGTCTGTGCATGTTTTTTCCTGTTCAATATAAAGGAGATTCCATTTGTAATCATTCACCACAAGACATGATGATTCCTATGAAATTTCCAGAAATAACCATTAAAAAATTATCTTCTATTCCAGTACTATTTTGTTGGTATTTATGTCATGACTGCTAAAAAATCAGAGAAGCAGATATAAGGAGACTTGGAATTCTTGACTTTTTCATGCGGTTGTTTTTCCCTATCACAGATAAAAGCCAGGGAGTGGGGCAGTGTGGCTTTTTGGGATAGCCTGGCATACCAAACATTCCCCTGTAACTCTCTGAGTGGACTACCCATTCCCAGCCCTGTATTTAACATTGTCAGTGGACAGTAAAAAAGCCTGTCCAAGCAGCTAGTGACTAATAGGCTCAATTAAGCATTTGGTATTCTGTTTGTTAATAATTTAGCAAACATTAGTTGAATGGTTACTGTACCAAGCAATGTGCCGAATGGTTATGGAAAAGAATAAAACGTTGTCTTTGGCATTAATAAAAGCTCTGAGTCAAGTAGATTTGCCTGGTGTGAACTTATAAATGCTATTACTGCTGCCTATATCCAAGATTTTGAAAAAAAAGAGAAGCTGAAACATAGGTGAGTCATTAATATCTGGTTGTCTGAAATCACATGAACTGGTTGCAAAGCTAGGGAAAAGGTCTCTTAGGTTTCCCTGGCTAACCCTCCACCACTGGATTGTCTTGTGAAATAGGATTACAATATTTCAGGATGAAGAGCAATGTCAGCTATTGGCTAATTTGGGCTCACAGTGGTTTCATTATCAAGTATACTTCCTGAGAATCCTGTATTTCCTGGTTTAAGTGTGGCTGATGACGTACTTGTAACCAAGGCACTGGGTTCAGCCCAAGCACTTCTCTCTGATTAACCCAGAACATTACAAATCAGCAAACACTTTTCTGTGCTATATCAAAGAACACAATGATTAATTTACTGATCCTAATAGCTTTGATCCAATGATTCACAAACAATGCCATTTGGATTTCAGTAACCATAATGGTTTAACAATTGTTGACTTTTATTGGCATATAATTAACTCTGTAGTATGTCAAAATGATAGTTGTAATCTTTTGTGTATTCAGAGATGCTCTCAGATCTCAGTATTTTTTCTAACTAGTCATGTGATAATCACTGAATACTTTGACATTATCTGTTGACATGTTGAGAGGTAACACTGTTAAGTGTATGGGTGTAGATCTGATATCGATTGATCACTTTTCACAAAGTATTTGCTAATTTAATTTTTCAACTAGATCTAAGGTTCCAGGCATAGTTTTGGAGGAGATTGCGGAGAGGGATGGCGAGTTTGAAGGGGAGATGGGTAGCCTATCAACTTGGTCTCTTAGATTCAGGAGAGCTGGCTTTATATGGCTGTCATTACAGAGATAATTTCAATTGACCTGCCATGATTCCTATGCTAAGATCTACACTGAATGGCCAAGTTACCAATATAACATTGCCTCTTTCTATGCTTGCTATTGTAGGCTGACGATTCCTGAGCTCTTTAGAACATTTTGTTGCTGCAACTTTTGTGACTGCGGTGGAACTGTCCACATTGACATATGCCAAAGCCAAAATTCAGGAGAGCACATAGCATGCATATATTTCAGTCAAACACACTCAGTGGTGAGCTCTCAACCCACACTCTCTCCCCAAGATTTCTCCTTTCCTTGTTCTTCTTGCTTATAAGCTGTCACAGCTGGTGGGACTCAAAAGGCACCTAGGGTACTATGTTCTGTATCTCTTCCATCAGATTGCTTACCGATCCCACCGCGTGCTTCACTCATGCTACCTTGCAGTGTCCTCCCCAAAGCCTATGACCTCAAAAGCTGGGCAGAGCCTGCAGAGTTGTAGCCGCGTTGTCAGGAGGATATGTGTCCTTTCTCCGATCCCCAATAGAAACCAACTCTTCTTCCTGTAATGGATGGCCATTTACTCTTTCCTTGATTCCTTTATGTTAGTCATCTTTTTGTCACTGTGACAAAATTTGAGAGAAAATTGACTTTTGGTTCACAGTTACTTTGGCTCCCAGTTTTTAGAGGTATTCATAGTCACTTGGATCCATCACTTTGAGCCTGTAGTGAAGCAGAAGGTTATGATGAGGAATATGTGGAGGGGAAGGAGAGAGAGAAGGGAGAGAGACAGGGAGATAGAGAGAGAAAGAGACAGAGAAGAGACACAGAGAGAAACTCTTCAGGGGTATGTTATGTAATCACCTTATCACTGTTAAGAGCACATCCCAAGTGGCCAAACGCCTAACTTCTTCCCACTTGGTCCTACCTGCTAAAGATACCATCCAGTAGTGCCACAGGCTTGCAACCAAGCCTTTAGCACATGCTCTTCTGGGAACATTTTATTTTCAGACCATAACCGTTCTGTCAGATGAACTACCTCTTCAACAGTCTTGGCACCTCCCACAAATGGATGATGAGTTAGCAGTATCTATGAACTCCGGACACCAATACTGTTCACAGGATACTAGAGAATTGTAGAATAGTCTAGAGATAGATAGTCTTCAGCTTTGTGCAGAATGCAGCTAGCAATTCTGGAACAGTTCAAGAATTACTACCTTCGGATACCCTAATTTAACTAGTGTTTGATTTCTCTAGCTTTGTGCTTGGAACAAATAACAACTGATTTAGTAATTAATTACAGGCTTTCAAATTGTTAAAATTGTTAAGAACTTTTGGAGTTATTTGGACAAAAATTAACAGAGATTAAAAACTCAAGTTTTTTTCTGGGTAATAGATAGTGTTCAAGGCATCCCCGCTCGCCTCCCCCCCCCCCACCGCCCCAGTACAGCTTGAAAACCACCTGACAGTAATTAAATTATTCCACCATCTCACTCCCACCTCCCACACACATTTTCCCCTTTTGTTTTGTTATTTGGTGGTGTGTGCAATTATCTCCTTTTACGAAACAAGCACAGCCACCCACAGAGACACGTGCTCACTGTAAATCTGAACTGTGGGGCTCTGAAAGAACGCATTCCTTCCCTGTTTCTCACAGGTTGTAAACTGGCTATTCACATTTCCTTTGATGAGAATTTTAAGCACTGAGCACCATCTTCGTAAGTACATGGCACAGATGGCTGGGAATAATGTGAGATACTGAAAGCTGGCCAATTTCTTCAGTTATTTTCACCTCCTGAACACATTCCAAAGAAATTCAGTGGCATATTTTCGGGTGTGTCTTTACAAGACCTCATTCCTTAAATACGAAGATAATTTGCTGGTGTGTTCACTTTAACATGGCTTCCTTGGAGGGCTGTCTCCGTTGTAAGTGAACTTGTAGCATTTTTATATACAATTAAACTTACGTTCAAAGCTCTCTTCTGGGTGTTGCTGCCTAGGAATGAACACAGCTGTTCTCCTCACACAGGCAGACGGCAGTAGGAGGCAATGGAGCATGATGTTTAGCTGACTCCTAATGACCTTCATGCTGGTTGGCTGTGTGATGACATAATCCATGGAGAAGAGAAAAGAAGTTTTCCACGTTACCCAAGTGTCTCTGTGAATTTGACTCCACTACACATAAACTTGGGGTTGATAGGCAACACAGGTTTTTCTAAAATGGGGAGAGCCATTTCTCCATTCTGGATGGCCGTGATGGTTTTAACATAGTAGGTAGGTAAAGCTCTTTTATGCATTGAAGTGCTCCACAAACGGTATTTGTCATGAGCACTTATGTGGGTCACTGTATCTAGAAGATAAATGGGAGAAATAGCAGTACACATCTAAATGCTGCATGCAAGCACTTTCTTATTCCAGAGACATCTCAAAGATATTCCTTAGGGACAGTCTCCTGTCAGCTAGCAGGGTCCTGTGGTGAGTGTGTACTCAGCCTAACTGAAAATCATCCCTGACCTTAGCTTCTTCCCTAGTATATTCTGTGTCCTCAAATTTTGCTTCCTGAGTGCATACAGATTAAGGCATTAACTCTGGAGTTATAGTTTCTGGAAAGACTAGAATAACAGTCTTCGGGGGAGTGAAGAGTTCTCCTAGTGGTAGGGTGGTGGTGGTAACTATGGCAGTAGTAGTACTGGGCTACAGTCCTGAGCGGATAACAGATGATTCATTCTTTTGGATTGTCTAAACTATTGTTCTATTAAACAATAAATGGGTAAGGTAGTGCACTATTCTCCTTTATTACCACTATTTCCATCAGCATAAGCAATTTTGGTGTGTGTGTGTGTGTGTGTGTGTGTGTACAATTCCTTTTTAAAGATATTCAGACCACCTCATTTTATTATGTTCCTCTTTCTTTCTTTCTTTCTTTCTTTCTTTCTTTCTTTCTTTCTTTCTTTCTTTCTTTCTTTCTTTCTATCTTTCCTACTTCCTTCCTTCCTTCCTTCCTTCCTTCCTTCCTTCCTTCCTTCCTTCCTTCCTTCCTTCCTTCCCTCCCTTCCTTCCTTCCTTTCTTCTTTCCTTCTTTCCATCCTTCCTTTAAAAATAACATTCAGGGCATACAAATTTTAGAATTCTTTGTTTCCAATGCTCCATTTACCATTTACAAAGGCACACACATGCATTTATAACCATAAGTATAAACTTTTTTGGATAAGATTTAAAGTCTTTGCAAAAATTTGCTCTTGCTTTGGGTCTGAATGTCCAATGACCTGTTAATTTATTTTTAATTATTTTATTTCATAGACATTTCATGTTTTCAGTCCAATGGTCATATATATAGATCTTTACATTTAAAATGATGGTGGGGCTGGGAAGTTGGCTCAGTGGTAAAGTGCTTGCCTCACATGCATGAGGCCTTGGGTTCAATTCCTTAGCAACACATAAGCAGAAAAAAAGCCAAAAGTGGTGCTGTGGCTCAAGTGGTAGAGCACTAGCCTTGAGCTGAAGAGCTGAGGGGATAGCACCCAGGCCCAGGGTTCAGGCCCCACAACTGACCCCTCCCAAAAAATATATATAAATAAAATGTTTGGATCAATTCTCTTTAACTTTGGAAAAGTAGTAATGTTTCATTCATTAAAACATCAATATGAGATAAAAGGGTGAGTTGCTTTTATAAAAGGTAGAGTGAGGGGTTGGGAAGGTGGCTCAGTGGTAGAGCGCTTGCCTTGCAATGCATGAGGCCCTGGGTTCGATTCCTCAGCACCACATAAGCAAAAAGAAAAAAGCCGGAAGTGGCGCTGTGGCTCAAGTGGTAGAGCGCTAGCCTTGAGCTGAAGAGCTGAGGGACAGCGCCCAGGCCCAGAGTTCAGGCCCCCACGACTGGACCCCCCCCCAAGAAAAGGCAGAGTGATTTAGAATTAACAAACCAAATACTTTTTCTGGTGTAGTGATCAATAAACTGAGGTAAGAACACATTTAGAGAGAAAGGAAGTCATGGAGAAAATGAAGTTTTTATTACTAATGACAGATCTAGCTTTACATGTGTTTGGAAATAGGCCAAGTGCATTTGGTTTGTTCAGTATAAGATTTTTTCCTGTTCTGTTTCTGAATCTGTTAATGGTGCATAAGAAGCCACTGTAAAATGCAGTGACAAGAAATGGGCTAGGATGGGAGAAACAGGAGTGAAAAGGATGTTAGGTAGAGAAGATAAGGAATGAAGGATCACACTTCCTTTCAAACTGATTATGTTCTCTAAGATTTTTTTTCTCTCTCTCTCTTTCTTTTTCTTTCTTCTTTCTCTCATTGTAAATTTAGAGTAGAAGAGAGTGTAAATCTTATTCTACCTTGCATATCTGAAGCATCTTTTAATTTACACAGCTATTTTTTTAAATGAATGGAAACCGACTGCTCTTCATGGCTAAGGTAGCTTTCTTAGTGTGTTTTATGAGAACTTTTATTTCATTTGGGAAACTCTTTAGGACTCTGTAGAGCAGAGGAAATTAGGTTAAAGAGCCCTTTGAAAGTCTAACATTAGCCAGGTGCTGCTGGCTCACGCCTGTAATCCTAGCTATTCAGGAGGCTGAGATCTGAGGATTGCAGTTCAAAGTCAGCCTGGGCAGAAAAGTCTGTGAGACTCTTACGTCCAATAAACCATCAGAAAATAGGAAGTGGTGCTGTGGCTGAAGTGGTAGAGCACTTGCCTTGAGCTGAAGAGCTGAGGGACAGGGCCCAGGCCCAGAGTTGAAGCTCCAATGACTGACAAAAAAAAGGTCCAACAATAAATATGAACCTTTATGTACTGCAGTGAAGTTCTGATGGGAACTATACAGACTTAACACCAGATGCACAGATTTCAGGGCATAGTCCTACAAGATTATCTTTACTTCAGAAGCCAGTGACTATCTTGGGGGAATCCCAGGTTATCTGTATTTCTGATCTCTGGCTTATTAATTTGGAATTACCATGAGCCAGTCTTGCTTGATATACTAGAGCAACTTAGACCATTCAGAAAATTCTTACACCTATAGGGGTTTCTTTTTGTATTAGATATAAAGAGGAACAGTCATGTGAAGAGAAATTTAGGTAAAGTTTCAAAGGGTTTTCATTGTTTTTTCCCCAATAGGGTCAATGTGTCTACTTTCTTCTTTTCCCTTCCCTTATTGATGTATTGAATGTGTTCCCTAACAAGAATGCTCTCCTGAATCTTGGTGCTCAGAGTTTTAATTAGAGTTTCATTACATAGGCATGGCCAATTGAATCATTGGCCATCTCTGGCCTTTCACCTATCCACAGAGATCAGGCTTGCTCAAAGACTACTTGCCAATAATACTATTTATCTTTCTGGTGACCAGCTCCTCTCTGAAGTCATCTCAATAGTATAAACTCAGAGATGACCCAAGGGACTCATGAACAATGAAGAGATTCTCTCACTTGGAAAATCAAAGTATATTCTAAGCTCCATGCCAGGTACCCAGGACAAAGACCACACCAATTACTATACAGCAACCCTCTTTACAGAAAACCGAGTGACTTAATCAAGTTTTCCTTAAAATGTCAAGGGTTGATGTGTAAACCTGCTGGTTATAGAGTTGAGTACTGGCTTCTCAAATGTGGCACCAAGCCTGGTATACATTTCATGCTTAAACTTAGAGACAAATGAAATGATTCTAAGTATGAGAACCAAGAGCAGCATTCAGAGGGTCACAGTGATGCGTTTACTGATCCAGCCAACAATAATTAAAGACCATTTCAGTGTAATAGATAGCTTAATAAAAGGCATTATTCTGTAGGATAAAAGTGTTGGAGAGGGAAGAGGTTTTCAGAAATTCAGACGCATTTACACATTAAGGGTTACATATTTTGCACATGTAGTTCAGAGACAGAAATCTCAATGGAATGGAACTCACCAGCCATCCCATGTGAGCTGAGTCCTCCAACACAATGGACCAAGTTTTCTTCCCCAAAGGTACTCAGTATATTTTTGCTCACTTATTACAGCGGGAATTTTTGGTAAACAAGATGAAAAATCTTCAGTGACCTGTAACTGATGACTGGTCATGTGTATTAAAGAAAGAATTGCATGTGACTCAAGCGGACCTTTTCTTGAAGCAATTTGTGCTCGAGGTTATGAGTAGCAATTGTTTTCTTTAAGCTTATGGGTCTTGTGTCACATTTTGGAAAAAAAATAAAGCTGTGGTCTAAACTTATTTGACCTTGCCAAATTCCAGGCAAGCTTAGTACATTCCCTGTAACTTAAATTCCATTTGTATCCCTGAATTCCTATGAGTTAGGCATTTTTAGTACCTTTGTTACACTTATTTTGTTCCTTGGAAAAGAAGCACTCTGTGTGTGTGAAATACAAGTTATCAGTCAGATAACTGATATAAAGTTGTTTTAATTTTGCTTCATTTACATAGAAAACAAGTTTATTCTCCAATTTTACTCAAGAAATGGAAATAATCTGTCTGGAAGTACAGGATGAAGTCTTTAAAAATGTAAAAGAAGCTGGGCACTTGTGGCTCACTCCTGTAATCCTAACTACTCAAAAGGCTGAAATATGAGGACCATAGAGCAGAAAAGTCACTGTGAGACTCTTTAACCACTCAAAAACAAAATAAACTGGAAGTGTATCTGTGGCTCAGTTGGTAGAATGC
The DNA here is from genome assembly GCF_024711535.1 of Dipodomys merriami. Classification (NCBI taxonomy): domain Eukaryota; kingdom Metazoa; phylum Chordata; class Mammalia; order Rodentia; family Heteromyidae; genus Dipodomys; species Dipodomys merriami. The sequence goes on from NW_027206179.1 coordinate 59,673,915, forward strand.
TAGTCTTGAGCACAAAGAGAGTTAGGGACAGTGCCCAGGCCCTGAGTTCAAGCCCCAAAACTGAAACTGACCAAATACACACACACACACACACACACACACACACACACACACACACACACACGCACGCACACGCACACGCACACGCACACACACACGCACATACACACACATAAGAGAAAAGTTTCACAGATACTACAGACAATATACTATTAAGGCAACAATACCTGAGTTTGTGATGTATGAGTTAAAGAGTTTGTATCTGGGTTATCACATCATCAGTGTTTGCTTAGTAAAGTTTATATCTATTTGATATTGGAAAGTAAGCTTAGCTCCTAATATCTGTTGTATCAGTATTGTAATGATTCTACACAAAGTAAATAAGCACAAGAGTCCTGTGAAAAGTATCACTTGACCAGGTGCCAATGTCTCAAGCCTGACATTAGCTACTCTGGAGGCTGAGATCTGAGAACGGAGGTTTGAAACCAACCCAAGCAGCCAGATGTCCTAGTCCTGGGAGGGAGAGAACAGGGAGAGACAGACAGACAGACAGACAGAGACAGAGATAGAGACAAAAATGTATCCTGGGTATGGTTTTCATTGATACATATCTCTGAGGTATTTCCACCATGAGTATTTTATTTGATTATTAGTACAGTGAGTTCATATGCCAATGCATGAGTAGACTCACATTTATCCAACAAAACATGTGATGCACATCTTTGGCTTTTTACATCAATAAGCATTAATTATGATATCTCTGTCTCATGGTTGCTTGTTATTAAAGCAATCAAAGAAAGAAGAAGGAAATGAAAGTGACATTACTGAATTTCTTGGTACTGTGGAATGGAAAAAGAGTCCAGAGTTAGCTCATGTTACTTCTTGAGCTGTATTGTGAAGTGCAGCTTCCTACAAAAGAGTACTTAAGGGGTTGAAGGCATGGTTCAGATGACAGAGTGCTAGTCAGTGAGTTAAAGTGGCAGGCACCCAGCTTGAGTCCTGACTTGAACCTGAAAAAACAAAACACATCAAAACAAAAAAGAACTAACTGAAATGGAAATGCTATTTTATTTATTTAGTCCATCCTGGGGGCTGAACTCTGGGCCTGGGTACTATCCCTCAGCTCTTCAGCTCAAGGATAGTGACCTACCACTTGACCCCACAGCTTTTTTCTGTTTATGTGGTGCTGAGGAATTGAACCCAGGGCTTCATGTATGTGAGGCAAGCACTCTACCACTGAGCCAACTTCCCAGCCCAGAAATGTTATTTTAGAAGGCTTCTATTCCCATTTCATGATACATTTGAGCATGATACTAAGGAGAATGAAGAAATAGATGACTTATTTTTCACATGATAATTGAAAATTGAATTTTTATGAAATAATTCCATCCTAGCTATCTACTTACTTTATTCCCTCTCTCCCTCCTTCTCTCTCTCCCTCTTCCTCTCCCACTTCCTTTCCTTTTTTTTGGCTGTCCACACATCATTAGAGCTGCATCCTCAGTCCTAGTCATCAATTTTCTTAAGCAGAGAAGGATTGCTTTGCTGAAAATAATTTTAGGAGTCCCTTTCTCTCTTGCAATTACTCATATTTATTGCAACGATATTTCAAGCTTTTGAGGGTGGGAAGAATATATATATATATATATATGTATATATATATATATATATATATATATATATCTAACAATGTTTTGTGCTTAGCTGCTACTAGATACTTAATGATAACTAAGTAATGAAATAAATGACTCTTGAAAACAGATTTTTCAGACTAAAGAAATGAATGTCTAACAGTAAAAGTTTATCTGTTACTGGGTCTTCGTCACTAGCGCTCTTTAGCAAGGAATTCTATGTGGTAGTTTTGGATCACATTGCCTGTTGCCTGCTCTGCTTATCCCAGAAAAACATTTCTCAAGTATTAGCAAAGAAGTTTAATATCCAGATTTTTGTCTCTGAAAATGTGTTTTAGAATTCACATTATTAAATGCAATATAACATCTGCTGTGACTTTTTTAAAATTAAGGATATGATTGTGATCTAAATTATGCCTTTTAGAAGGAATTTGAGCCAGACATCTCACCTGTGGCTCACGCCTGTAATCCTAACTACTCAGAAGACTGAAATCTGAGGTTCATACTTTGAAACCAGTCTATGTAGAAAGTCTGTGAGACTCTTATCTCCAATTAATTAACAAAAAAAGCAGTGATTTGTGTGGTAGAGTACTAGCTTTGAGTAAAGAAATTCAGGGACAGTGTCTAGGCCCTGTGTTTAAGTCCCAGTACTGCCTCCCAAAAAGGGATTTGAGGCTTACTATGTGCATGTGTGGGCAAATTTTATAAAAAGCCCAGTCCCCCAACTTCCTTATAGTGCTTGTCCTAGGCTGGATTTACCTAGCATGCTCTGAGTCTAGCTCTAATCTGGGCTGAGCTTGTACTCATGGCAAAGGCAGAGGAGAAAAGCAAAAGAGAGACCAGAGCCTGGTGCTGGTAGCTCAAACCTATCATCCTACCTACTCAGGTAGCTGAGATCTAGGATTGTGATTTAAATCCAGCCTAGTCAGGGAATTCCAAGAGACTCTTATCTTCAATAAACTACCCAGAAAAAGCCAGAAGTGGTGTTGTGGCTCAAGCAGTGGAGGGCTAACCTTAAGCAAAAAGAAGCTCAGGGAGAGAGTCTAGGACCTGAGTTCAAAACCTAGTATTGGGAAAAAAAAGAGAGGTGGGGGGAGTGAGGAAGAGGGAGAGGGAGAGGGAGAGGAAAGGAAGAGGGAGAGGGAAAGGGAGAGAACAGAACTGTATAATGCCTCTTGATGGTCTCCCTTGGTCCTGACTCACTGTTGCTTCTGGTGTATTCAGTTGATAAAGAAATTCCTAAGACCACCCTAGGGTCAAGGGTGGGAAGAGTCTTTTTTTTTTTCTTGGATAGAATGATAAATCATTTTGTAAAACACATAAATGCATGAAGGGCAATAATGAGGGCCATGAATACAATCAATCTGATAGTCCAAACAAGTTAAATGAATAGTACGGCAGATAATGTGGAAGGTTACATTGAAGAATAAGGTGGAAATTGGAGTGAGAGGAGTGACGATTGTATCAATCCCTGAAGAGGGTAAGAGTATTAATTGAGCTGTATGGAAGCACATAGGTTCTCAGCCAAGGATGTTGGAGGACCTGAGGCAAAAGCGTGCTGTGCAATAGCAAGTGTAAATGTAAATGGAATAGACAGAAGGAGGAAAGTGATATTTATGGGAAAGAGCGTAAGGCCCCTGGAAGAACTTCGGCTTCTACCAAGGAGTCTTTGAAGAGCTTTGAGCACAAAGGCCTGAAGTTGCCTGGGGTTGTATTAAAAACAGGATTTGGTGGGATTATAGTTCAGAGGTAGTTTTCCTGGCATGTGCCAAGCACTGATTTTGAAAATCAGCATCAGAAAGAAAGAAAAAGGCTGGGAGAGGCACAAGCAGGAGGAGGAGGAGGAGGTGGAAGTCTATTGTAATATCTAGAGGAAAGATGGGATTTTATGAATAGAGTAGCATTCACTGGGGGTGGTGAGAAGGAGTCATATTCTGGATATAGTTTGGTGGTAGAATTCATGACTCAGTCACTTCTGTATTGTGTGTACAAGTAGCCTATAATATGTCTAAAAAATAAGCTGGTTTGTTTTCTGAATAGACATAGAGAGATTTCCAATATCAGGTCCTGAAAATAGCTGTCCAATGTGGTTTCACACTATAAGCACACTTCAGTCTACATTTATAAACTTCATTTATCTCTCAAAGTAACATGGTAGGTGGGAGGGAAGGGATGGTAGGGGAAAAACAAAGGAGGGGGTAGCAATGCTCAAGAGGAAATGTACTCATTACCTTACTCATGTAACTGTAGCCCCTCTGAACAGTATCTTTACAATAAAAATATATATTAAAAATGAAATAACTGGAAAAAAGTTAACATGGTATATAAAGTTTGTTAATAACTCATTTTTATTTTATTTTATTTTGGTCGGTCATGGAGCTTGAACTCTGGGCTTGGGCTATTCCTCAGCTCTTCAGCTCAAGGCAAGCACTCTACCGCTTGAGCCACAATGCCATTTCCAGTTTTCTAGTGGTTTATTGGAGATAAGAGTCTCATGGAGTTTCCTGCCTGGGGTGGCTTTGAACCACGATCCTCAGATCTCAGCCTCCTGAGTAGCTAGGATTACAGGCATGAGCCACCAGCGCCTGGCCAATAACTCATTTTTATCTCATATAGCACACAGGTACAAGGTACAACATTTTAAAAAAACTAACCAAACCTTTTTTCCCTCATTTTGCCAGCCTTGTGGGGGTTAACTCAGGAGTCTGCATTTTTTTGGCCAGAGCTCTATACTTGAGCCATGCCTCCAATATATATTTTTGCTAGTTATTTTGGAGATGAAGTCTTTTGGATTTTTCTGCCTAAGTTGGCTTTGAACCACAGTCCTCTAGATCTCAGAGTCCTGAGTAGCTAGATTATAGGTATGAGCCACAGGTGCCTGGCTAGCAACATTTAAAAATATATATTAGAAAGAATATATATAACATATTATCCTTAATAATAATATGACATATTATCCTTAATAATATATTAATATTTTTACTAATGAATTTATGAATTTTTATTTTCCTCAAGTAGTTGTACAAAGGGATTTCAATTCAACATGCCATTTCTGAGTACAATGCATTTTGATTATTGTCACCTTATTTGATAGCTTTGTTGATATGAATTGACAAGCTGAGCACATTTAGGTGGTGCAATTTGATAAGCATTGATACAACTATATTATACATGATATAAATTATATTTAATATATTTTGAGGATATTATTTATCCATAAAACCATAACCATAATTAACATATTCACTTTCTCCCAAAGTTTCTTTACACTCTTTTGTAATGATGAGTAGAATAAGGAACGTGTAGATGTGTGTATGTGTGTGTGTGTGTGAATGTGTGTGTAACTGTGCAAAGACTGGAAGAAAACTGATCCCCTTTTCTCTGATAGGTAGCTAAAGAAGAGTTAGTAGAGAAAGTCATAGAGCATGTTTTATCTTTTTCTTTTTAAATTATTATCTTTATGTAGTTGTACAAATGTGTTACCATTTAACAAAGTAGTTTGTGAATATAGTATCTTTATTGTTGCCACCCCTTTTGATATTCTCACCTATCCTTCCTCTACTCATTTCATCCCTCATTCTTCTTAATTTTGTAGGATATACATTGGGTTCTTGTCCAAATCCTACCCCTCTTCTCTTCATTTGTCTACCACTTTCTCCTTTACCCCATCCCACCCCTTTGGAGTACCTGGTTCATGGCAACTTACTCAAAGATATGAAGGACCTGTATAGTGAAAATTAACCATTTAAGGAAGGAAATTGAAGAAGACTTAAGAAAATGAAAAGACATTGCATGCTCCCAATTTAGAAGAGTTAACACTGTGAAAATGGCAATAGTGTTCACAGTTATCTACAAATTCAATGGAATACCCATCAAAATCCCAACATCCTTCTTCAATGAGATAGAGAAAGCAATACAAAAATTTATATGAAACAACAGAAGACCTTGAATAGAAAAAGTAATCCTTAGCAGGCGGATAATGCTGGAGGAGTATCAATATCAAACTTCAAACATTACTACAAGGCCATAGTAATAAACACAACATGGTACTGGCACAAAAACAGGCCTGAAGACCAACAGAACAGAATAGATGACCAAGAAAGAAACCCACAGACCTATAGCCCTTTAATATTTGATAAAGGAGCCCAAAACTTAGGCCGGAAGAAAGACAGTCTTTTCAACAAATGGTTTGAACGTGCTTTTTCTTTTACAATGCTGGAGGTAGAGTTTCTAAAGTGAAGGAAGTAAACAAAGCAATGATTGACATGGTAATCAGAATAAACCATAAGAAGGCCTTAAGGCACATAATATTGTGGCAATCCAGGGTATAATAGTAAGAGAAAACAGTTATCTCTGCTACAAATTGCTTGCATATTCTTGAACAATTATCATTTCAAGGGCTTTGCTTCTACCTTCAAGACAGTAACATCAAATAAGAAAATAAATTTTTAAAAATAATAATGCTTTTCACATATTGTATCCTGAACAATAAATACGATTCATATGCATATATACACATATTGTACTATACACATATGTATACATACACAAATAGATTTAAGCACAAGTCATATATACACATATGCAATGAATAGTACTCTAAATTACTAAGTGAAATTTATGTGTTGTTAAATGCTTAATTCTATATTTTTATATTGGAGCCTCTAAATCTTTGAAATAGAGTCATATGAACTATATATGTATTCAAGTTTATGCATATTTGAATATATCTTATGTACACACATACATTCACACACACATCTATACATATGATGGTATAACATTAACATCTAGGAGAAAGATATAGATGAATTAATGTTTAAGCTATACACCTTAACTTTTAATTAGAAATTGCAATGATCTGGAATGCATTTTTATTACCAGAACAATGATAAATATTTCTGTGTAACTATTATAATGATGTAAATCTGTAAATATATTTTTGAGGCATGTCTTTAGAGTTCACTAGAAGGTAGCAAGTCATCACAGATGGGATAAGTTTGCAAATCATTTCTTCTCGAATCAATCAACTGATAGATCTTTTAGTTATCTATACTTTAATCATGAGAAAGCAAAGGAAAGGGTGATATTGTCCAAGAACTAAAGTCAGTTTTATGTGACTTATGGGATTATAACCCCTCTGTATAATAACTTAATAAAATCATAATAAAAATCATGAGATAAAAAAGACAGTAACATCAACACTTCATTTGTATTATTATGAAGATTAAATGAGATTACATATTTGACATTTTACCTCTTAGGGGTCTAAACTCAAGACCTTGCATTTCCTTGGCTGGCACTCTACCACTTAAGCCATACCCACAGTCCAGTGTTTTGGTAGTTATTTTGGAGATAGAGTCTCTCAGATTTCTCTGCCTAAACTGCTTTGAACCAGCTTCTTAGGTCATGGATACTCAATGAATGCTAACTATCACAATTACTACTATCATTATTTCTACTACTGACCTTCCTAGTGTAGTGTAGAAAAATCAAGCTTCTAAAGTGCTAGCAAGGTCCAGGCTTAGAAATATATGGGGCACAATGCTACAGAGAATCTATTGAAACTTGTGGCTTCCTGAGAAAATACTTCTTGAGAGATTTTGGCTGAGGATTAATAATTTCTGAATTGGCTATACAGAGCCCTGCTCTGAAACACACTGGAGATGATTGTGAGGTGTTGAGAAAGGGTAGGTTGCTCACAAATAAATTAAATATCAGACAAGAACAGGCTTATGGTTTAAACTTTCTGAAGAGTATATGGGTATCGATAGTCAATGGGTTGAGCAAGTAGCAGGCAAAAACATATACAAACCTAGCAAATCTACACATGGAAAGAGAAATAGATAATGCTAGTGCTGACTTTATCTAGTAGAGCTAGAATTGACTTGAATTGTGGAGTTATATCAACCAGCAATTTCTAGCTTATTTTCACCTTCATTCACAACTGTCCAATAAAAATAAAGATGCCACCTTCTCTGCTTAATTATTGGATGTCTGATCACTTCTAATTGTAATGTTACATATACATCACCAAAAATGCTGGATTCACATGGAAGTAATTGACTAGCTAATTTCTCTCCTAGGAATGAAGTTTCAGCTGAATCATTATGAAATAATGGGAAACCAGATAAATTTAACTCTTGTTTTAGACATTGTCTACAAAACAAGAAGCACAGTATTACTTTTATGGTTTCTGATTCCTTCAGATTCTGTATGCTACTGTTGTGTCCTCATTGTACTTTACAAGCAAAAAAGAAAGAATTCCTCCTCTCAGCAGTTCCTATAATTTCAAATTTATCACTATGTCCAGGGTAATTCTCCCATAAGCCAACTAGAAATAAAAATGGAAGAGATAGACCCGTCTGTTGGAGTGATTTCTTAACTGGAGAAAACATTTTCCTTTCTTTAAAAGCAAAGCTGTAAAATCTGTATAAATTTCAATCTGCAAACCATGGAACTCTAATTTTTCCACTTTGCTAGTCACTTTGAGTAAGTGATTTTTGCATATGTGGAGTGTCAGAAATCAATAAAATGGTCCAAGGAAGTGTGAGAAATTGGTTTTTTACTACAAAACCATCTTCTAAGTGATAGCAAAAAAAATACCTCAACAACAACAAAAAAAACCAAAAACGATTCTTCAGGTAAATTAAAACCCCAAGGAATTCTGGGAAGCTTCATTCTAAAAGACCCATGTCTTCAATTAATATAGTTTTCTGCTTTATAGGTGAACTTTGAAACTTTCCCTCACTGTTTGTAATTGTTACTATTTTTCTTTTGTGGGTCCTGGGGATTGAACTCTGGGTCTGGGTACTGTCCCCACGCTGCTTCTACTCAAAGCTAGCCCTCTACCACAGTTCCACTTCCAGATTTTTCTGTGATTAATTGAAGAGAAGAATCTCATAGACTTTTTTTTTTGGCCAGGGCTGTCTTTGAACCATGATCATCAGATCTCAGTCTCTTGAATAGCTAGGATTATAGGCATGAGCCACCGTTGCCCAGCTAATTTTTTAAAATTAGTTTTTTAAATCTTTTATTTCTATTATTTAAAAAATGATCATAGTTAGAAATATAGATAAGGCTATTTCACCTTTCTGAGGCCATTTTGTAAAGAGGAGAAATCCTTTGCCCTGAAGAATTCAGACAAGAGTAATTGTTTTGTTAAATAGTCTGTCTATGATTCTATCACATTTCTTCTTCATTCTGCCAGTGTAGAATAAATTTCCATAGAAAAATCGACTTTGTATTATAGAAACCTAGACCTTCTGATTTCCTCTGTTCTCAATTCAAGGGTAAATCACATGGAGTGGTTAACCACTTGTGCAACTAGATCTCTGCTGATTGAAATCCACACACATTTGTTTTGGGGAAATGTTTTACCAACAAAACATTCTATAAAGGCAACCCTTATTCTTCCCACTTGACTAGTAAGAGCAAGCGCAATAAGACATGAGTGCTTTTTCAGATGTCTGTCACACCACATAATTATTTTCTGTTGGTCTTAGGTCTTCTCAATGTGATGACCAGGAAGTCTGAGGAGCCCCAGGGCAGTGACATTTTAGGCACAGTGGAGGTAGACTTAAATGTGCTACTGTCTAAGTGTTCTTCCTAAGTGTCCCAGCTTCATTCATGTCTTCTTACCTGACACAGATACAACCCAGTTGCTCCATATGAAGCCCATAGTTATAGAGCTAGTCATCTATGGAGAAGGATGTTACTATAATCAGGTACTTAGTTCTTACAATCTTTATTTTTATGTTCTCTAGTTTCATTGTGCTTCCAATTATACATCCAATAAATAAATCTAGTTCTTCGACAGGTTGGAGTACCAAGCCTATATGAGAATTAAAATCCATTTGAGGAGCCTTTGCTTCTTCTTTCCCAACATGCCCAGACAATAATTGAGTTGGGAACAATTGAGGTCGTCTCATGACTTGAAATTCAGAAAATCCTTTGAACTCTTATTTTAACTATACAGAAAACAAATGATAGTTTGTATAAAGACTTGAATATATATGTAGTTTGAATATAAGTTAAAATCACTTGTCACTAGGAGCCAGGAAATTGACAGATAAAAGGGTGGCATTTATTATGACAAATTGTGGAAAAATTCTGCAAGCTCCAAATTGGACTCAATTTTTGCCACAACTGCAGATAAGGATAAATGTACACTTAGCTCCTCTGAAGTGATTATTTGTGTCCTTTCCTCCTTTTATGATAAATTCTTTAAGGTTCTTGCAATTGTCTATATGAAAGATACTTGGGTTTTTTTTCATTTTATCTTCTTCAATACTGAGATTTGAATTCATAGGCTTTAAGCTTGGCAGACTAAGCAATGCCTCCAGCCCTGCTTTTTGTTAGTTATTTTGGACATAGAGTCAAGGTAACTTTTCTGTTAAGGCTGTCTTTGAACCATGATTCTCAGCCTCCCAGGCAGCTATAATTATATATATATGTATATATATAATTATATATATAAATCATATATCTATATGAATCACTAGCACCTAGGAGAAGAAAGTTCATGTTATTAGTTCTGTTTTTCTATGTGCCTGTGTGTTTGTGTGTGTGACAATATTGGGCTTGGACTCAGGGCCTCTTGTTCTTGCTCAGCTTTTTCACTCAAGGAGCTGCTCTACCATTTGAGCCACACCTACACTTTCAGCCTTTTCCAGTTAATTAGAGATAAGAGTCTCACAGTCTTTTCTGCTGAGCTGGTCTTTGAACCACAGTCCTCAGATCTCTAGCATTACAGGCATCAGTGCCCAGTGATATTAGTGACTTTTAACCTTTGTAAATTTAGATTTGTGTATTAGCTTTCCCCAAACCATTTTTGTTTTAACTGTAATTTAGAAGTAAGATTATCATGGGGGAGACATTTGGTGAGGTATATCTATCTATTCTCAAGAGCAGCAAGTGACTTATTGTAGCGATGAGACTTGACCTTCCCTTAGCATTCGTTGAGGGGTTAACTGGCCTAATGAACTTAATTTCCTGTCTGTTTGAAGTAGAACCGACTCCTGGAATCACAACTGTTTGTATCTTCTTTAAAGTGGTATTTTATGAGAGTTATTCAATGAAAGACTTTTCTGAATTAGTATATGATTTGTCATAGATCCCAAAATAGCAGCAGAGATGTGTTACCAGAATGACTTCAAGGATGAGATGATTGATTGTAATTAGAAAACAAACCACAAAGCAAGCACTCAATCATCAGAAATCTTATAGAAAAGGATACCTTTATTAGGACATAATTATACCTGACACACACCTGCTATTCCATTTACAGAATCCTTTGTCTTCTGAAGAACTACTGAAGTAATAGGGAAAAATATTTGCTAAAATGGGAGACAATGGAGAATGGTAAATTTTTAGCTGGTCTTATCAAATGCTTCTCACAAAGTCAGTATAACAGTGTTTTTACTTTCACTTGACTGCACAAGAAACTTTCTTCCACTACTGCATACACTTAAAACCTTGTGTTGGCAGGTGCTGGTGGCTCCTGCTTATAATCCTTGACACTCAGGAAGCTGTTAACTGAGGACTGTGGTTTGAAGTCAACTCAGGCAGGAAAGTCTATGAGACTCTTATCTCCATTTAACTACCAAAAAATAAAAAATAAGAAAGCCAGAAGTGGAGATATAGCTCACCTAGTAGAGTGTGAATCTTCAGCAAAAAGGCTCAAGAATGGCACCCAGGCCCAGAGTTTAAGCTCCAGGACTGGCACACACACACACACACACACACACACACACACACACACACACACACACACACACACACACACACACACACTCACACCTTGTTCCTTACTAGTTGGGAGTGTTCAGTATCATTTATAGTCCCTAGGACTTAGGTGCTTTTTAAGTATCTTTTCAAGGCTGAATAAATGCATGAATACTGAGAAGGGGGAAAATTTGCATGCACAGTTAGAACTAATATGATGTGAAAAGCAGATGATTAATGAAAAAATAAGTTCTGCTTACATAAGTATAGGGTCTTGTGTATGCCAGCATTGGCCTGGACTGCAGTCCTCTTATTTATCCTTCATATATAGCTGGGATGATATGCATTTACCATCATACCCAACTATTGGTTAAGATGGGTCTTACAAATATTTTGTAAGTGCTGGCCTCAAAACTCATTATCTTTTTGATTTCTGCCTCACAAGTAGCTAGGATAACAGACATTTTCTACTGGTGCCCAACCTACATTAAAATTTCATACATGTCTGTCTATATCTAAAATTCTGTGTTGGAGAGTTTTGGAAGTCTCTATTTTCTGGTGAATTCTGCATGGGGAATGTAGTTCATAATTAGATTTTCTGTAATTGGTTATTTTGACTTTGTTTCTTTCATATGCATACTATTCTATTCATTTCTTGTAAGTAAGCAATCAATCACCAAAGTATACATTTTATGTTTCCAATTTGTTCACCGCTGTACTGACATTGTAGGATGAATCTACATAAATATGACATACTTCCTATTCTGAAATGTCTAGGCTTTTGGAAAGGCAGGTGCAACACAGATAGTTGTAGAAAACAAAATAATATATAATAAGGGAGGCTGAGGCTTCCAATAGCCTGCCTGCCTTCTCTTACCAACAACTTTGCTGGAAAGTCAAGCCCAGGCAATACTGGCTTAAGAGGAGGTGCTAAAAATCATACACACAGCTGTGCTGCAAAACTGGAAAGTAACTGACTTCTCTTGCTATTTCAGCTGTCAAATTTCAGGTGTCTATCTAGGTAACACTTCCACAATCATAGTATTTTGTGCAGATTTTAATTTGAGGTTCAAAATAAGGGGTTGTTGCTAAAGGAACAATTGCATTTATGACCTCAAGAATGGACATATTGGACATTGGTGGCTCACACTTGTAATGCTATCTATTTGGGGAAATGGAGACCAGAAGGATCATGATTTGAGGTCAACCACACAAAATGTTTGTAAGACCCTCTTTCTGCCTATGGCAGGAAGTGTCAGTAGGATTGTCATCAGGCTGTCTTGGGCAAGAAGTGAGACCCTATCTCAAAAATAACTAGAACAAGAGGGCTAGAGGAATGGCTCAAGCATTTATGTAGTGAGTTTAAAGCTCTGAATTCAAACCCCAATAATGTCTATAAATAGAGACATATATATGCAAAATTACTGCGTTGGAATTGCACATGGTGTCAAGACACTGTGAAAAGTGGCTGCTCAGGGAAATGTGCAGGGTAGCTTCCATCTCACTGATGGGAGAGACAAGATATCTGAATTTATTTTACCTTGGCTTCTTTTTTAAAAATTTTATTTTATTGTAAAGATGCTGTACAGAGGGGTTACAATGAAACAATGAGTACATTTTTTGTCTAGCATTGTTATGCCTTCCCTTGTTAGTCTCCCATTATCTCTTCCTTCTCCCACTCCCTCATTCTCCCCAACCCGAAGTTATAAAGTTCATTTCCAGTATACTGTCTTGTGGGTATCATTGTTGCAATGGGTCATTCTGTGTCCTTGTTTTAGTGTTTTGTTATTCACCTTTTCCTCCCCACATTAGACAAATGTACATACAACATGCAGGGTATCAAGTAGGATGACAACAGGGGATATACTATAGGGGAAGGACATACAAAGGAAATGAAAACAATCACATACCACATTAAAAACAACAACAACAAAGAAAAACCTCTTGTGTCCATATCTTGGGGTTCATTTCACTTAGCATCATCTTATATGGTCATATGTATATAGCTTTTGAGCTTTTCTGCTCATGATAAAATTATCCTAGACGTATATTAATTATTGCAATTGAGGGAAACCATGGGACCTGTATTTTTTTAGGTCTGTCTTACTTCACTTAATATGATTACTACCTTGGATTCTTTATCGTATTCTTCCTCCTTCTCTTTAATTTATAGCAATTTATAGCAAACTTTTGCCTTCTAATTTAAGTGCTGTAAATGTAAACCATTTTGTATCTGATCCAGCCTAATAATTTCCTTCTAAGTAACTTTTAAGATATAGTTTGTACTTATATACTGTTTTCTTAAGATTCTTATTAATCTTGATGGTAGAAATATTAAAATGCTAAGCAATAACAAATAAAACACATTGCCAAATAGTGTAATCAATACAACTGAGGCCCTGAATATCAGAGCCAGTATTCTATAAATAACCAGCTGCTAGACTCAGCTTGCTATGCTTTAAGAAAATGAGGCTCAAAGTGCTATTTTCCAGAAATGTTACTCAACAGGTATTTATTAACTACCCACTCACTCTGTTCTCATCTGCATTTCCATTTGGTGTATTGAGGAAAGCTAAAGATCATGTCAGGTCCTCTGATTCTTGCAAACTAACCATCTTGTTGAGCTCAGCCTACACGATAATATATTTGGAGAATGATTTATGTACATACTATTTGCATGTACACTTAGAATTCAGGAGGGAGATGCTTTATGGAGATCCTGGTACCTAAACTAGGCCTCAGAGGATTGGCTGATTTTGAGGAGCAGATAATAGGCATAGATAGTCTCTAGGATCCTGGGTGGCAATCAGCAAAGGAAAGAGGAAATTAGGAAGAAGAATGCACTGACTGAAGGATACATTAAATTTCTGTTTGACTGTGAAGCCTTGGGATTCAAGCTGAGCTGCAAAAAGGAAGATAGAAACAAATAAATCTAATTAAGAGGCAATGTGATAGAAGCCATGCTAAAAAACATACAAACAAACAAACCAAAAACCCAGATCAGAGTGGCAGATGAAACTGTAACTAGAAACAAAGCATGAAGCACTATTCATAACCCAGGTACTATGTATCATAGATAATCAATACACAATATTCTGCACCAACCTTTAGTTTCACTGCAATTTCTTTATTATACCACCACCTTCATTATTTAAAACAGAACACTACAATTTCATATACCATCTGTGAGCTCCAAATGGTCATAATTAACAACCACAAATGTTCTAAAAAGGTAATGTGCTAAATATAGCTTATCATGCTTGTCAGCAGGCTGTTTTTTCAGAGCCCATGACATTCAATGAGAGAATGCTACATTTTTGTGATGTCTTACATGATTATTTTTACATGGATTATGAAACTAGAAAAACATGCTTCTCTAATTAACCTTCCTGAGGTTTAGTATTTTGAATAATGGTTAATTAGAAGACCAAAGAAAAAAACCCAGAAAGACCATGAAAAAGTAAATTTCATTAGGATGAGCAATGCCTAGGTTAGTATTTAGAACACTAGTTAACGTATTCTAAAATGCCTGGGAAATAAGGGAAATTTATATCAATTATTTGTAGGATATTTATGGCAAATGTAAAAAGCTATTAAACTATTTTATTAGCAAATATTACCCTCCTTCTTACTCCTTAAGGAAAACCCCAGAGAAAGATCTCTGACAGCTTGCCCAGTGTCTTGGTGAAGCTGAATGGCTCAATATAATTAGGATCAAGAATTTGGAATTGAACTTCAACCAGTGGAAATGGCAGCCCATAAGATACGCATATATGGGTGTCCAAACTGTCACAGAGAACTAAAAAAAATCAATGAGCCAAAAATATACTGAATTTCATCAGATGGAAGCAGTCATGGATTTTAAGATGTACTATTATTTCATATACCACTAAGAAAGATAAAATGCTACAAATTAAATCATGGCTCAATACTTTCTGTCGGATATCAAATCTTTTTTTCATACTTAAACATATTGAAGAAGACTTTCAAGTTATTGAGCATAGTTTAAAAGTAATATATTGTAAATTTCTTTCAAAAGAAATACATATAAGGAAAATGGATTGGCTAAAGTAACAACTCTTCCTATTCACAGTCTGACTCTTCTAAATATCTCTTGACTGAGATCCAGAAGTGCTTATATTATATGTGCCTCAGTCCTGCTAGACCAGTGCTATATCATTTGAGCCAAATTGCCCGCCTTTTTATATTTTTTTGTGCCAGTCCTGGGGCTTGAACTCAGGTCCAGCATATATCCTTGAGCTTTTATGCTCAAGGCTAATTTCTGTTCTACCATTTGAGCTATAGCTCTACTTTAGGCTTTTTGTGCTGGCTGATGAGAAATTATGTTGCCAGGCTTACTCTGAATGGCTGTCCTCAGATCTCAGCCTCCCAAGAAGCTGGGATTGTAGGTATAAGCCACTGGTGCTTAGATATATTATTCTTTATATTATCACAAGCCTGGATGATGAGACTATATTTTCTAATCCTGTGACTTGAATCCTGGGCCTGGGCACTGTCCCTGAACTTTTGTCCTCAAGGCTAACAACTCTACCACTTGAGTCACATCTCCACTTCTGGCTCTTTTGGGGTTAATTGGAGATAAGAATCTCATGGGCTTTCTCCCCAAACTGTGGTTGAGCCAGGATTCTCATATCTCACCTTCCTGAGTTGCTTGGATTATAGATGTGAGCTACAAGTGTCTGGATATGATGAGATATTTTTAAAGGAATACATTGTTATTTTCTCTGGAATTGTTTCTAAGATACCAGGTTTGATCAGGTATCTATCTACCATAAACAAGCTGACCATCATTGTTGACAGCCAAATGAACGTATACCAATTCACTTACTTTGAACTATTGCATACTAACTTAGTTGGAGGAGTTGGACAATATGAGAACACCAGGTTTTCACAAGGTTTGAGTTTTCAAGACAATTATTTCAGCCCAAGTTGAACTAATTGGGCTTATTTATTAATGAACTTTTTACATAAACATTTAGGGTGAGGAGTTGAACAATGTGGGAACATTAGTATTTCACTGGATTTGAGCTTTCAAAAGCTCTGTTTCAGCCTGCTTTCAATGAATTAATTTGGTTAATCCAAAAAACATTCCACAAAACTTCAAAAAATTTAAACAGAGTGATTCAACATGGACATGAAATCTATTGCATACAATAGACTGTACACAAAAGAAAGGGATGGATGGAACAATGAGACAAAATTTTTCATCTTAATCAAATAAAAATTTGTTTGTTCTTGATGGAAAATAGGGGTAGAGATTGATTGCAGATAGTGATGAGACTCCCGCTCTTTCCTTCAGTGGTCATTAAATAATTGGTAAATGAATATACAATACATAGGGTACCAAAATCAAGTACAGTGACAACAAGGGATAAACCATAGGGGGAAAAAAGAACAAAAATGAAAGAAAAAAGAAATAACTATACATAGTGCTTTGTTTCCATATCTTGGAGTTCATTACCCTATGTATTGTATATACATGTATATGAATTAGGGAAGGAACAACAAAATGGTAAGACAAAGGACAAAGGATGAATGTAACAGCGGTGCTCACAAGACATTTATGTTGGAAATGAACTTTACAGCTTGGGGGAGGAGGATTAGAGGAAAGGGAAAGTGGGAGAAAAATGAGGTTTGGTAACAATGTTTGACAAGAAATGTATTCCCTGCCTTACTGATGTAAGTGTAAGCCTTCTGTACATCTCTTTGACAATAAAATAAAATTAAAAAATAAACCTAAATGTTTGGAAAAAAAATCCAGAGTTGGCAAATGAAAACACTACAGGTTGGCAGTTGTTTACTGAGGCTGCCAGAAATAAGAAACTTACACATTATGAAAGAACATATTTTTTTCATTTTTTCATTGTGAAAATACCATACAGAGGGGTTACAATTACATGGGCAAGATAATGAGTACATTTCTTATCAAGCATTGTTGCCTCCTCCTGTGTTTCCCCTTCCCATCCCTTCCCACACCTTCCCCTATTCTCTGCCCCCCCCAACCAAAGTTGTAAAGTTCGTTTTTCGACATAACAACTTGTACATCTCATTGTTGCAATGGGTCCACCTGTATCCCTGTTTAAACGATTTGTTTTTTCCCTTCCCCTCCACAAATTATACCAACATCAAATACAATGAAAACAGGGGTTATATCGTGGGGGAGGGAATACAAAGCAACAAAGAAATCATAAATATGTTAGAAAAAATTGCATGAAAGAAAAAGTACATTTTTTATTTTATTTTATTTTATTTTATTTTATTTGTGAACATACTGTACAGAGGGGTTACAATTACATGGGCAGGATAATGCGTACATTTCTTACCAAGCATTGCAGCCTCCTCCTTTTGTTTACCCTTCATGTCCCTTCCCAGCCTCCCCTCTCCCCCCCAATCCCAATCCTTCTCCTTCCCCCCCATTCCCCCCCCCCACCGACGTTGTAAAGCTCGTTTTGGACATGACAACTTGTACTTCTCATTGTTGCAACAGGTCCACCTGTATCCTTAAACAACTGGTTATTCCCCATTTCCTCCTCAAGTTATACTGACATCAAATATAGTGAAAGCAGGGGTTATACTGTGGGGGAGGGACATACAAAGCAACAAAGAGATAATCTTATAAATGCGTTAGAAACACATGCATGAAAGAAAAAAACATTAAGATACATATCTAAGGGTTCATTTTCCTGACATCACATTATCTGACCTTTTCCGCTTGACTCATGCATATACTAGATATTGCAAATAAGGCAAACCATGGGACCTATGTTTCTTTGGGCCTGGCTTACTTTACTTAATATAATTTTTTTTTTGTTTTTTGTTTTTTGTTTTTGTCAGTCATGGGGTTTGAACTCCACCTGGACACTGTCCCTGAGCTCTTTTGGTCCAGGCTAGCTCTCTCCCAAATGGAGTCATAGCACCATTTGCTCAAGTGTATTCTTTGCTTTTGCTTTTCTTTTCTTTTCTTTTTTTTATTTTTGCCAGTAATGGGGCTTGAACTCAGAGCCTAGGCACTGTCCCAGAGCTTCTTTTGCCACTTGAGCCACAGCACTACTTCCAGCTTTTTCTATTTATATGGTAGTGAGGAATCAAACCCTGGGCTTCCTGCATACTAGGATAGCTCTCTACCACAGAGCCACATTCCTAGCCCCTGAGTGTATTCTTTTTTTTTTTTTCCTCAGTGTATTCTTTAAAAGAAAAAAACCATAGAAGGAAAAAAAGGAGAGACTGAACCATTCATGGCATCTCCTTCTTCCTAGCTGAGGAATATTGACAGGTTTTAGAATGCAATTGATACCCCGTTGCATTGATTGCACAATGGAAACTCTGATTCCATGTTTTTTTGTGAAAAGTAAATGAGATGACAGATCAATTAAATGAGATGAAAAAAATGCTGAGCATACAATAGTGTTCAATGTATGCAAGAAAAAGATCTGATAATAACCACCATACAAAAATAAAGATCTGAATGATAATCATCATACAATGTTCACCATTAATTAAATGCACAATAGAGTCCCTGCTCTATAACTGGACATATAAAATTCCAGTCCTACCCTTCTACTCAGTAGCTCGCTGTGGGGTGTTAGGCATGAACCTCAACCTCTCAAAGTTCTCAGAGTCTACATTTGTGATATGACTTAGCTTCAGACCATGGAGATTAACTGAGATAAGGCATGTCAAGCCCACAGAACAGGGCCTAGCATATCCTAAATCTCCAATTGATGTCAAATATTGTTGATGCTATTGTTGTCCTCATATTTTCTTTTTTTATTTTTAATTTAATTTAATTTTATTTGTGAACATACTGTACAGAGGAGTTAAAATTACATGGGCAGGATAATGCGTACATTTCTTACCAAGCATTGCAGCCTCCTCCTTTGTTTACCCTTCACATCCCTTCCCAGCCTCCCCCCTCCCCCCTCCCAATTCTATTCCTTTCCCCCCCTCCACCCCCCCCCCCAACGCACCAACGTTGTAAAGCTCATTTTGGACATGACAACTTGTGCTTCTCATTGTTGCAACAGGTCCACCTGTATCCTTATAGAACTGGCTTTTCCCCATCTCCTCCACTAGTTATACTGACATCAAATATAGTGAAAGCAGGGGTTATACTGTGAGGGAGGGACATACAAAGCAAAAAAGAGATAATCTTATAAATGTGTCAGAAACACATGCATGAAAGAAAAAAACATTAAAATACACATCTAAGGTTTCATTTTCCTGACATCACATTATCTGACCTTTTCCGCTTGACTCATACATATACTAGATATGTTTCTTTGGGCCTGGCTTACTTCACTTAATATAATTTTTTCCAAGTTTTTCCATTTCTTAACAAATGGGGCAATGTCATTCTTTCTGATGGAGGCATAGAATTCCATTGTGTATAGATACCACATTTTCTTGATCCATTCATCTACTGAGGGGCATCTGGATTGGTTCCATATCATAGCTATGGTAAACAATGCTGCAATAAACATAGTTGTGCTGGTAGCTTTAGTGTGGTCTTGTTTGTAAACATTTGGGTAAATGCCCAAAAGTGGGATTGCTGGGTCATAGGGGAGTTCTATGTGAAGTCTTTTGAGGAACCTCCATACTGCTTTCCAAAGTGGTTGAACAAGTTTACATTCCCACCAACAATGAAATAAAGTTCCTTTCTGTCCACATCCCCTCCAGCATCTATTGTTGTTAGAGTTCTTGATTTTTGCCATTCTAACTGGAGTGAGGTGGTATCTCAATGTTGTTTTGATTTGCATTTCTTTTATGGCTAGGGATGTTGAACATTTCTTCATGTGTCTATTGGCCATCCTTCTTTCTTCTTCAGAGAAGTTTCTCTTTAAGTCTTTCGCCCACTTATTTATTGGGCAGTTGTTTCTTTGAGGATTTGTTGATGGGGGGTTTAATTTTTTGAGTTCCAAGTATATTTTAGATATGAGACCCTTGTCCGTTGTATGGCTAGTAAAGATCTTCTCCCATTCCATGGGTTTTCTATGGATCTTGCTAGCTATGTCATTTGCCCTGCAGAAGCTCTGCAACTTCATGCAATCCGATTTGTCCAACCTTTCTTTGATTTGTTGTGTTTCCGGGTCTCTATTCAAAAAATTTCGGCCTGAGCCAAGGAGACCTAGGGTTTCTCCTATTCCATCCTGTAATGTTTGCAGAGTGTCTGCTTTGACTTCAAGGTCTTTGATCCATTTGGAGTTGATTCTGGTGCAGGGTGATATATAAGGATCTAGCATAAGTTTTCTACAAGTAGTTAACCAATTTTGCCAGCACCATTTACTGAAGAGGCTGTCTTTGTTCCATTATATTGTTTTAGCTCCCTTATCGAAGATTAGATGGCTATAGGTCTGTAGGTTCATTTCTGGGTTTTCAATTCTATTCCATTGGTCCTTAGGTCTGTTCTTATGCCAATACCAAGCTGTTTTGATTACTATGGCTTTATAGTAGAGTTTGAAATTTGGTATTGATATTCCTCCAGCAGTGTTCTTTCCGTTGAGGAGCGTTTTTCCTATTCGGGGTCTTTTATTGTTCCATATGAATTTTTGGATTGCCTCTTCTATTTATTTGAAGAATGAGGGTGGAATTTTGATAGGTATTGCATTGAATTTGTAGATAGCCTTGGGAAGTATTGCCATTTTCACGATGTTAATCTTTCCAATCCAGGAGCAAGGGAGGCTTTGCCATTTTTTTAGTTCTGTGTTGATTTCCTTTTTCAAGATTTTAAAGTTTTCATCATAGAGGTCCTTCACTTCTTTAGTTAAGTTAATTCATAGGTATTTTATTTTTTGTGGGGCTATTACAAATGGAGTTGCTTTCCTAATTTCAGCCACACTTTTCTCATTGTTGGCATACAGAAAAGCCATTGATTTTGGGGGGTTAATTTTATAACCTGCTACTTTGCCAAAGTTTTGAATCAGCTTGAGTAATTTGGGAGTGGAGTCTATGGGATTCTTTAAGTACAAGATCATGTCATCTGCAAAGAGGGAGAGTTTTATTTCTTCTTTCCCTATTTGGATCCCCTTTATGTCTGCATCTTGTCTTATTGCTGTAGCAAGGCATTCTAATACTAGATTGAAGAGAAGTGGAGAGAGTGGGCATCCTTGTCTTGTTCCTGAGTTAAGAGGAAATGGCTTTAGTTTTTCACCATTGAGTATAATGCTGGCTGTAGGTTTGTCATATACAGCCTTTATTGTATTGAGGAATGTTCCATGGATTCCTAATTTTTCCAAAACCTTCATCATGAAGGGGTGTTGGATCGTGTCGAATGCTTTTTCTGCATCTATTGAGAAAACAATGTGGTTCTTATTCTTGCTCCTGTTGATGTGATGAATAATATTAATTGATTTGCGTATATTGAACCAGCTTTGCATCCCTGAAATGAATCCTGTTTGATCATGGCGTATGATTTTTTGGATGAATTGTTGAAGTCGATTGGCCAAAATTTTGTTGAGAAGTTTTGCATCAATGTTCATCAAAGAAATGGGTCTATAGTTCTCTTTCTTTGATGAGTCCCTGCCTGGTTTTGGGATGAGGGTTATGATGGCTTCATAGAATGTGTTCGGTAGTGAGCATTCTCTTTCAATTTCATTGAAGAGTTGGAGGAGTATTGGTGTGAGCTCTGCTTTGAAGGCCTTGTAAAATTCCGCTGTAAAACCATCTGGTCCTGGACTTTTCTTAGCTGGGAGGTCTCTTATTGCTGTTTCTATTTCATTGCTTGATATGAGCCTGTTAAGATAGTTTAACTCATCTTGGTTTAGTTTTAGCATGTCAATATTTGCTAGGAAGAGGTCCATTTCTGTCAAGTTCTCAAACTTATTAGCATAAAGTTTTGAGAAGTATTCCCTTATAATGTTCTGAATCTAGGTTGTTTCTGTGGTGATGTTTCCATTCTCATCTCTGAGTTTATTAATTTGGGTGTGTTCTCTTCTTTTTCTGATAAGATTTGCTAAGGGTCTGTCAATTTTGTTAAGTTTTTCGAAGAACCAACTCTTTGTTTTGTTATAGTTTTTTTGGATTCTAATTCATTTAATTCTGATTTACTTTTGATTATTTCTTTCCATCTACTGGATTGGGGTTTATCTTGCTGCTCTTTTTCAAGGAGGTTTGATGTGTCATTAAATTGCTAGTTTCAGATCTCTCCAATTTGTTGATGTAGGAGCTCAGAGCTATAAACTTGCCTCTGAGTACTGCCTTTGCTGTGTCCCAGAGGAGCTGGTAATTTGTGTGTTCATTTTTGTTGAATAGCATGAACATTTGAATTTCCTTTGTAATCTCTTCCATGACCCACTCTTGGTTCAGCAGTGTGTTGTTCAGCCTCCATGTGATACCGGACTTTCTTTGGTGGCTTTTGGTGTTGAGTTCTAATTTTATTTCCTTGTGGTCAGAGAGAATGCAAGGTATAACTTCAATGTTTCTGAGTTTAGACAAGTTTGCTTTGTGGCCTAAAATGTGGTCTATTTTAGAAAACGTTCCATGTGCTGCTGAGAAAAATGTGTATTCTGATGCTGCTGGGTGAATTATTCGGTAGATGTCTGTTAAGTCTAGTTGATCTATGCAGTTGTTTAGATCTGGGGTTTCTCTGTAGAGTTTTTGCCTAGTTGATCTATCTAGTGGGGAGAGTGGTTTGTTAAAATCCTCAACCATTAATGTCTTTGGATCTATATGGGATTTGAGGGAAAGTAGTGTTTCTTAGATAAATTTGGGTGCTCCATTGTTTGGCAAATAGATATTTAGAATTGTAATATCCTCCTGGAGGAGAGATCCTTTAATTAGTATGTAGCGACTTTGTTTATCTCTTCTCACGAATTTTAATTTGAAGTCTATTTTATCTGATTTTAGGATTGCAACTCCCGCCTGTTTATGGGGGCCGTTTGCTTGGTAGATTTTGTTCCAGCTTTTAACTTTGAAATTGTGTTTGTTTTTATGGGCAAGATGTGACTCCTGCAGGCAGCAGATAGAAGGGTCTTGTTTTTTAATCCAACTAGACAGTCTATGTCGCTTAATTGGAGAGTTCAGTCCGTTAACGTTAAGAGATAGGACTGAGAGGTATTTGGGAGTTCCTGCCATGTTATCCACCTTCTTGGGGACTGAAAAAACTGGGTTCTTCCTATGGTTCTTGGATTCTCAGTTTGGGTGCAGTTTCTTGGCCTTTGTTGCGGTCTTATTTGTTTTCTATGTGTAGGACATCTTTAAGAATCTTTTGTAGGGCTGGTTTGGTGGAGATGTATTGTTTCAATTTTTCTTTGCTATGGAAGGTTTTTATTTGGCCTTCAGTTATGAAGGAGAGTTTAGCTGGGTATAGTATTCTTGGTTGATAGTTGTTTGTTTTTAGGGCATGGCATACATCATTCCAGGCTCTTCTTGCTTTGATTGTCTCTGCTGAGAAATCTGAGGTGATTCTAATTGGTTTCCCTTTATAGGTGATTACCCTTTTCTCCTTGACAGCTTTAAGGATCTTTTCCTTGGTCTGAGTTGATCCTGTGTTGATTATAATGTGACAGTGGGATGTCCTATTCTGATCTGGTCTATTTGGGGTTCTAAAAGCTTCTTGTACCTGAATAGGCCTATCTTTTTGTATGTTTGGGAAGTTCCCTGCTAGGATCCTGTTAAACAAATTTCCTAGACCATTAACTTCTGTTTCTAGGTGCTCCTCTACACCCATTATCCTTAGATTAGGCCTTCTGATGGTGTCTTCCAGGTGTTGGATAGATCTATCATATTTCTTGGACTTGTCTTGGATGGTTGTATGTTCTTTCTCTATAATATCTCGGCTGTCTTCAATCCCTGAGATTCGATCTTCTGCATGGTCTAACCTGCTGTCAAGACTCTCTACTTTGTTTTTTATCTCTTTTCCTTCTAATTGGTCAGCTTTGATGACTTCAAGTTCTTTGTTGAAGCTCTGTTTTAGGTCTTGTATGAATTTCTTTACTTCCTTAATTTGGTGTTCAGTGTTTGTTCTCAAATCACTTAGTTGATTGGTTATGGTTTCTTTGGACTCCCATTCCTTCTGTTGGGTTCCATTCAGCATTTCCTTTGTGGTCTCCCTGACTTCCTTCAGCTCTTTGTTAATGGATTCCATGAATGCCTTTAGTGATCTTTGTGTATTCTCTACCTGGTCTCTCAATTCCTGTATTACTCTTTGATTAGCTTCTTCCTGTTCATGGGATTCCTGTAGTTCTCTTTCCTCTGGTTCATGGGATTCCTGCAGTTCTCTTTGAGTGTTCTCAGCCTGCTCATGCCATTCCTCCCTTTCTCTTTGAGTATTCTCAAGTTGTTCACGCAAATCCTGTATCAGTTTTTGAGTAGCTTCCTCATGCTTATGATATTCCTGTATAAGCTTTTGGGATGCCTCCTCTCTCTCCCTTTCACGCTCATACAGAGTCCTTTGTAAGTTGTCAAACTTCTCATTTATCATGTTTGCCAGCAGTGTTTGTAGAGCTATTTGGGAACTCTCCTCTGGATTATTCATTATCTGATCTGACCCCTGATTATCAAGATTGGGACTTGAGATATCTGGATTTGCCATTTTTCTAGTGTTTTCCGGCTTACTCTGCCCATTTGAGATGAAGATAGCACCAGTTTTGTGCTAGAACACTATCTTAAGGCAACCATCAATCAAAGTTTGCATTTGTACAGTCAATAGTCTACAGATACAATCTAGTTCAACAGATACATCTATTCAGCATCAAACAACTATATATTAATGGGCTTCGAACCGCAGAGAAGAATTTGGAAAACCAGAAATTATTAGTGTTAGGGAGAGATGTGGGTAAAAAATAGGGATAGATTGGTGTGGTGAGGCACAGGGAGAGTTAACTATGTCATAATCCCAATGCATTAAATAGGTTTGGTAGGATGCATGTAGAGAGAGAGAGAAAAAGAAGAATGGGAAAGGGAAATGAAAATAGACCAGAAAAAAATAGAAACCTAAAAATAATTTTTTTATGGAGATTAAAAGACCATCTATTTAGAGAGGAATGTGAGTATATTAGTAGAAGGGTAGGGACATAGAGGAGAAGTGAAAAACTTAAAAAAATGCTTAAAATATTATATAGGTATAAAGAGTTAGTACTGCTATTAAGGAATTTAAGTCTCAGAGGTTTTGGATTGAGTAATAAATTTGTGGATTAAATGTGTACACAATGGGGGATAGGGTCTACTAGTCAACTATGGGTTTATCTGAGGATGTGCAGGACAAGAGTTAAGTCACCTACAGAAGAACAAAAGAGAGGAAAAGGTGAAAAAGATAAGAAAGGGAGAAAAAAAGATCAGAAGTTCAGTAGAGCTAGACAAAAAAACAAAAAGATAGTTAAGAAAGAAAGAAAAAGAGAAAGAAGACAAGAAAAGAAAGGAAAATGCACATTCATGTGTTCCTAAAATAAAAATTATAAGAGAAAAAAAAGTTACTGGAAAACAATTATTTTTTCAAAAAAGGCAAAAATTAAAGATTAATAAAATTTTTAGAAAAGGAAAAAAAATTTATATATATATAATATACCAAAAAAAAGAAAAAAAGAAAAAAAAGAAAAGAAGAGGAAGAAAAAAAAAAAGTTCTTTGATTTTTTTTTAATTTTTTTTGGGAGGGGTGGGAAGAATCCTGTATCTCCCTTTTGTCTGTAACCAGTCTCTTGTTGGAGTCTCTGGTCAGCTTGAGGTCCTGTGGCTTGATTGGTTTCTTAAGTCAGTTTGTTCGAACAGGCAGAAAAATGCTCTGCTTTACCCAAGATTTTGAGATCCCCCTCCCAGATTAGTTTACTGGGAGGGTGATCTGCTTTGAGAATCACAAAAGAGGGGGATGCAGTGGTGAGGCTAGGTTCTGGGTAGGGTTGAGGCCTTTCAACAATCAGTAGCTTTTTCCTGGGGCTAACACAGAGCCCAGCCTGGAGCCGTCCTCAGGGTTTCTGTTTTTCAATTGATTGTGGAGTCTGCTAGAGGGAGGGGCAGCCTCTGGCTCTGGTTACCCAGTGAGGCAAGCCACTCCAATGGCTGGCGCCTGAGCTGGGTGACTTTTCCCTGGGTGGAGCTGAGTCTGGCAGGTCACTTCGCCGTTAAGTTCTTGTGACCTGCTAAATGACTCGTTTTATTCCAAGGCCTGAGCTGGAGCTAGCAGCTCCTCCGAGCTTTGTCGGTATCCAAGATGGAGATCACCAGTGCTGGGGGGGGGGGAGGGGTGGCCTTCCCTCCTCTGCTCCCTGAGAAGGAGTGAGGACGTCGGGCTTCTACTCACGCTGAGTCTTGGATCCTGGCTCGTCTCTGGTCTGCAAACTGCAGGATGAAGATGTCCGCTCCTTGTCGGTTCTTGCTGGTGTTGAGTAGAATCCGCTCGCCCGCTGTGTCTGGCTCCTTCATCCCGGACTGTCTGTGTGAGTGCTCAGTTATGGCCTGGGCTGCGGACTCCGCCTTGACCCTGCCGCCGCCGCAGCCGCTGCTGCTGGCAGGAGCTCAGATGTTTCTTTTTGCCTTGGCTTCCCCTCTCTTGTCTAACTCTCTGTCCTGTGATGGCACACTTGGTGTGATTCTCTGGCTTAGGACTGTTCACTGGAACTCTAAAACTGCTTTCTATGCGAGAGCTTGTTCAGATTCCAGCTTCTCCTCCGCCATCTTCGCGGAACTCCCCGAAAAAATACATTTGAATACTTATCTTGGGGTTAATTTCCCTAACATCAACTTATCTGACCTTTTCTGCTTGTCTCATACATACACTTGTTATTGCAAATAAGGGAAACCATGAGACCTATGTTTCTTTGGGCCTGGCTTACTTCACTTACTATAATTTTTCCCAAGTCTTTCCATTTCCTAACAAATGGTGCAATGTCATTCTTTCTCATGGAGGCATAGAATTCTATTGAATATATATCCCACATTTTCATGACCCATTCATCTACTGAGGGGCATGTGGGTTGGTTCCATATCTTAACTAGGGTAAATAATACTGCATTAATTACAGTTGTGCTGATAGCTTTAGTGTGGTCTTGTTTGTGATCAGTTAGGTAAATGCCCAAAAGTAGGATTGCTGGGTCATAAGGGAGCTCTATGTGGAGTCTTTTGAGGAACCTCCATACTGCTTTCCAAAGTGGTTGAACAAGTTTTCACTTGGAACATATTCTTTTGGGGATACTTGGGGGAGTTTGAAATTGGGTCAGGTTCTCTTGCTGGGTAGGGTAGTTTGACATCACTGAGATACACTTTCAGTCCTAATTTTCACTCCTTTTTTTTTTTTTTTTTTTTGGCTAGTCCCAGGGCTTGAACTCAGGGCCTGGGCACTGTCCTTGAGCTTCATTTGCTCAAGGCTAGCACTCTATCACTTGAGCCAGAGTCATTTATGGCTTTTTCTGTTTATGTGGTACTGAGGAATCGAACCCAGGGCTTCTAGGCAAACACGCTACCACTAGGCCGCATTTCCAGCCCTTCACTTTTTTTTTTTTTTTTTTTTAGTAAGGTCTCTGTTCTGTTCCAGGCCTAGGAAAGCATCATGATCTGCTTACTCTGGGTTTCCCATTATGGGTGACATTACAACCATGTTCTACCATGTTCAGCTTCCCTTCCACAGAAAGAGAGTCTTGTGGACTTTCCAGCTTAGATGGCTTGGCATCCTGGTCCTCTAAATCTCAGCCTCTCATGTAGCTTAAGATACTAGATGCCTGCCCCTGTACTCAGATATGGGTTGAGAAGGGGATTCTGCCATGGCTGGCCTTGAACTTCGAACTTCCATCTTCCTATTCTCAGCTTCTTGAATAGTTAGGAATATAGACATGGGCAACTAGTACCTAGTGAAGGAGCATAGTCTTGAACTGATTAGCAGAACTAAGACAATTGGTGGAGTCTTTTGTCCGGGAAGTTTCTTATAAGATTTAGCAACTTTCATCTCTGTTTTGTTTTTACATACCTTACTTGAGCAGAAGAGTCATTGATGGATAAGAAAAGAGCACATTAATATTTGGGGGAAAATACGTATCCTAAACTTTTTGTGGGTTAACATGAACATGAATTCAATCTTCTGGCCATTAGCCATTTTTCATCTTATCACAGTGATTAGCTACTTTTTGTAATTTTAAACTCATGATTTTGATTTCTTGGTTTTTATAACATTAACAGTATAATTTCAAAGAAAGCTAAGGTTTCATTAGGATGTCCTATTTGACCTCACTCAATTTTGTATTTTTCTTAATTAAATCATCTGGGCCAGAAGTTAGCTATTTCCTATTCTTTTTTTTTTTTGGGGGGGGGGTCCGGTCGTGAGGCCTGAACTCTGGGCCTGGGCACTGTCCCTCAGCTCTTCAGCTCAAGGCTAGTGCTCTACCTCTTGAGCCACAGCATCACTTCTGGCTTTTTTATTTTTGCTTATGTGGTGCTGAGGAATCCAACCCAGGGCCTCAGGCATGCAAGGCAAGCGCTCTACCACTGAGCCTAAGAAGGGAGCTTTTGCCAGTATCGGTGGCTCACACCTGTAATCCTAGCTATCAGGAGCCTGAGATCTGAGGATCGTGGTTCAAAGCCAGCCAGGCAGGAAAGTCCTGGAGACTCTTATCTCCAATAAACCACCAGAAAACAGGAAGTGGTGTTGTGGCTCAAGTGGTAGAGTGCTAGCCTTGAGCTGTAGAGCTGAGGGACAGTGCCCAGGCCCAGAGTTCAAGCCCCATGACCACCAAAAAAAAAAAAGAAAAAAAAAAAGAAGGGAGTTTGTGACAAATGCTGCTTAATGCTTTAATGCTAGTCCTTCTTGACTCCCCAGTCTGTCATCAGCCTCTCATTCATTCTAATGGCTCCGGCACTCTCATTTCTCACATGTGCTGCTTAGGTGTGATTGCCAATTTTCTCTTTGTATCTTAGTAACAAAGTATAATATAGATATTTTTTCATCCCTCACTTCCTCCCTTCCTCCTTTCCTGCCTTCCTCCCTTCCTCCCTTCCTTTCTTTTACTTTCTTTCCTCCCTTCCTCTCTCCCTCCCTCCCTATAGGGAGCCAAAGGTCTTAAGCTACCTGAGCCACACCTCCAGCTATTTTGCATTAATTTTCTTTTTGAGATAGGTCCCACTAATTTGGCTTAGGCTGTCATCAAATTCTATATCCACCTCCCAAGCAGCTGGAGTTACAAACCTGCACCACTATTCTGTGATTCAGATTCATCTGTTTAGAACTTACATTTTAATACCTAGAACATACTTTGGTTGTTTTTGCAAGAAAATAGGGAATATTGTAGACCTCTTCCAATAACAGATTTTTGTTTTACTAAGATCAAATTCTTTTCCCATGGCTGTTTCTACGCCCTTCCTTGTAAATCATAGCTTTTCTTACCAATGTTAAATCATTGTGTGCAAACATCACACAGATGTTTTAAGTGGAAATTTGATTCTCTGTTCATATGTCAATGCACATAACTTAATTGGATTGATGACAACAAAGATACCTGTGATCACTTGTGCACAGGCATAGCTTCACCATAGCTGGCCAACAGCAATTATATGGCATGATCAAGGTAAGGTTTACCTAGGGACTGAAGGACTTCCATGGGAATAAACTAACATAATATTTGAACTGGATTTACAGTAGGCGTCTACCCTGGCAGCACAAGTTCATTCAAAAGTGAATGAATGTTAGCTGGGTATCAGTGGTTCATGCATATGAGCCCTAGCTACTCAGGAGGCTGAGATTCTGTGGCTCTTGGTTCAAAGCTAGATCAGGAAGAAAAGTCCATGAGACTCCATTACCAAAATAACCAAAAAGAAGCATGGCTGAAGGTATGGCTGAAGTGATAGAGCACCAATCATGTAAGCACATTGAGCAAGTTTTAGACCCTGTGTACAAATATAATACCAATATCATAAAATCATAACAACCACTGCATAAACCAATGTAACAAGAGGAAAAAAAGAAAACTGAAACAATTGCTAGATCTAGCTGTGGAATTTTAGTGTTCTGACTTCCATCCAACTTTTCCAGTTTTCCTAAAAGTAATTCCTGAACTGAAGAAAGTATTTCATTATTCTAGTCTTATTGCTGTTGAACTGAAAATCTACCTAGGATTTAATATGTTTGAAGCACTTAGGCTTTAAAATAATTTATGCAAGAATTAAATTAAGTATGGTTTGCTTTCAGAAAATCTGCACAATCCCCTAAAGAAGTAGGGTTATATAGCATTAGTTTCTTTTTGTAATCATGATGAGATGTAGTCTGGTAGATACAATTAACCTCTAGAACCTGGGCAATGGTGGTTCTTGCCTATAATCCTAACTACTCAGGAAACAGATATGAGAATCAGGATATGAAGACAGCCAGAGTGAAAAGGTCCATAAGACTTGTATCTCCAATTAGCTACTTAAAAGCCAGAAGTGGCCGGGCGCTGGTGGCTCACGCCTGTAATCCTAGCTACTCAGGAGGCTGAGATCTGAGGATCGCGGTTCAAAGCCAGCCCGGGCAGGAGAGACCGTGAGACTCCTATCTCCAATAAACCACCAGAAAACCGGAAGTGGCGCTGTAGCTCAAGTGGTAGAGCGCTCGCCTTGAGCTGAAGAGCTGAGGGACAGCGCTCAGGCCCAGAGTTCAAGCCCCACGACCGACAAAAAAAAAAAAAAAAAAAAAAAAAAGCCAGAAGTGGAGGTGTGGTAAAAGTGGTAGAGCATCAACCTTGAGTGAAAAAACTAAAAAACAGTGCTAAGGCTGTCTATTCAAGCCCAAATACTGGCACAAACACACACACTTATATGACAAAATAGCTTAGTACACACGAAAGTAAGCACACTTTTAAAAACTTTTATTTTATTTTATTTTAAAACCTTTTTATTTTATTATAGATGAGATGTATAAAGGGATTACAATTACATGAGTCAGGTAATAAGTACAGTTTCTTTCATATAGTGTCTTCTCTTTCCTCATTCTCTCCCAGTCCCTCCCTCCCATTTCCATCCATTAGTTGTAAAGTTTACTTTGAGCTCCATTGCTGCACTTTTCCACCATTTTCCCCTTGAGTTTTGTACCCTCCCTCCAAACCCTTCTGAAGATTTATGCTTGAATATACCATACATAAGGTAAAGAAGACAGAATCATCAAAAACTAAAAACTGAAAAAAGAAAAAGAAAGAAAGAAAGAAGGGAAAAAAGAGGTCTCTTGTTTCCATGTCTTGAAGTTTCAGTATGCATTTATTTTATATAAATATGAAGAGGCACTTAGGCATTGTGCCTTTGTGATTCTTTCCTAAGAGTATCCTCTTTTGGTCTCATTGTATATTAGTATCTAGACTCCTGTGTGATTTATCATATCCCAGTGCATTTTATATCTGATTTCTGTATGTCAAAGGGAACATGCACTATTTGTCTCTCTGAGCTTAGTTTACCTCATCTAACATCATTTGTTCTAGTTCCACCCTATTCCCTACAAATGACATTATTTTGCTCATTCTAATGGTTGTGTAATATTCCATTGAGTATAGGTACCACTGTTTTTGGAACCACTCATTTATTGTGGGGCATCTGAGCTGTTTCTATATCTTGACTATTGTATAATACTTTATTTAAAATAAATCATAAACAGTTTAGATAAATAGTTCTTCTAGAAAACATTCTTAATATGAAGGTTCTAAATCATCATTTCTTAAAACTATTGGATTTCCATATTTTACAGGGAAGTTATTTTCCCTTGTTACTAAACATGTTTACATAAGAGTTCAACTTTATAGAAAATTCAAGAGTAAGTATAGATAGTTATTAACTTTTAGGATAATAAGTATATAAACTTTCACTAAAGTTTTCCTTATCTGCTTAATAAGAGGTATCTATTTTCTCAAAGACCCTGGTGTCTCTATTCCAGAGCTTTCAAGATTTTATTAAATTTGCAAATCCTTTTTCAGTTACACTGCTAAAATAAGGGCTTTACAATATCCATGAGAAAAACACAAAATCAGTTAGGATAGGACACATATAAGACAAGAAATGAATACCTACAGAATGAAAGCAAAAACAACAATACACATTTCCCAAAAGTAGAATTCAAATCTAAATGATATATAGTTACAATATAAAAATTAAGAGTGTTAGGAATATGTAGAAGAAAGGAAAAAAGAATAGACCAGACTCGATTCTCAACAAGCTAGGATTACTTATTGCCAGCAAGGGGTGCAGACTTCCTGTGAATTATGGAGGTGGTGTAAGGGGATGGATTTGAGGTTGAGCTTACATGGGGTCTGAGCAAGGAGGAAGAAGTTAATGAAAAGGCCATTAGAGCTAGGGAGGTGGGGACTTTTTGGTTGGGCTCTTCAGTTGTTTACAGCTCAGCCTGCATGTGAAGTTCATCCATGAATACCTGGGTTTTGCCTGGTGTCTGTATGTACCTCAGATGATAGGGTGGGGGTCAGTCCTTCAATGAGTACTATTTACACATACTTTCTATCATTGTAAACATGTTTTTCGTTACACAAGGTCTTGCTATGTAACTTTGGCTAGCCTGGAACCTGCCATCCTCCTGCCTCAATCTCTTGAGTGGTGAAATTTCAGGTATGTGCCAGCATTCCTAGTTTTATTTTACTGTGGCTTGAACTCAAGGACTCACACTTGCTGGTCAGGTGGCCTACCAACAAGTCATACGTTCAGCCCAAGGCTTCTTTTCTAACATTTCTGTAGCAAACAGTGTGGCAGAGAAGCACATAAAATGAATTCAGAGAAATCCAAA
The DNA here is from genome assembly GCF_024711535.1 of Dipodomys merriami. Taxonomy (NCBI): domain Eukaryota; kingdom Metazoa; phylum Chordata; class Mammalia; order Rodentia; family Heteromyidae; genus Dipodomys; species Dipodomys merriami. The sequence goes on from NW_027206179.1 coordinate 59,706,957, forward strand.
GGCTTGCAAAAACAACAGTTTAAGAACTTATTGCTACCCTTATATTGTATATATGTTTATTTGAATTAGAGAAGGGAAGGGGAACCACAGAATGATGAGACAAAAGACAAGGGGGAACCAACACAACAGCGATATACACAAGACAATATGTTGGAAATGATCTGTACAACTTGGGGATGGACGAGTGGGGGTGAGGGAAAGAATATAAATGTATAACTATATATACTCAAAGCAATAAGGCAAAAAACAATACATGTAGACTATTTAAAATTTTTATTTCAAACTGGAAATAATCATGTAGTGTATAACTATTGGACAATACATTCAAGCACCATGAAAGTAGACAGTTAGAAAATAGAACATCTCCATCACATTTCCCAATTCTACAACCTGACCAGAGATGACTTACTGTTTTCTGTGTATAGTTCCAGAGCTTTTCTTATGTAGTTTTAGATTTAATTCAAAAAATTTCCATTATCTATAGCAAGGACTTATCATAATTTGTAACTACTTTACCAAGAGCTATTGTGTTTACTATATAATACTCTAATTGTGTTTACTATATAATACTCTAAAAGATATCTTTGGACAGATACTTGTATGTATGATGTTTGTATGATACAAGACCAAGATGTAGCAAATGTGACCAGTGATTTTCATCAACTATGCACAATAAAATTATACTGTAAGGAAATGAGATTTGGGGAATGTTTTCATTTACAATATGTGTTTTATAAGATTGTACCTTACTCTGAAAAGTAATAGCAATCTTTTCCAGTGCTTCACTATGAATTTTATTGAAGGTTTCTTTTGTTTACATTTATCAAATTACCTGTTATTCAGGAAAATCAAATTCATTTAAAAGTGATATTGGAGTCATTTATTGTGTTGTGTTTTATCTTGTATTTTCTAAATCAATTAATATTAAGATATAATTCAAATGGTGCTGGCAAAATTGGTTAACTACTTGTAGAAAACTAAAGCTAGATCCTTATATATCACCCTGCACCAGAATCAACTCCAAATGGATCAAAGACCTCAGAGTCAAAGCAGACACTCTGAAAACATTACAGGATGGAATAGGAGAAACCCTAGGTCTCCTTGGCACAGGCCGAAATTTTCTTAATAGAGACCCAGAAACACAACAAATCAAAGAAATGTTGGACAAATGGGATTGCATGAAGTTGCAGAGCTTTTGCATGGCAAAGGACATAGCTAGCAAGATCAATAGAAAGCCCACAGATTGGGAGAAGATCTTCACTAGCCATAAAATGGACAAGGGTCTCATATCTAAAATATACTTGGAACTCAAAAAATTAAATCCCCCAACAACAAATCCTCAAAGAAACAACTGCCCAATAAATAAGTGGGCTAAAGACTTAAAGAGAAACTTCTCTGAAGAAGAAAGAAGGATGGCCAATAGACACATGAAGAAATGTTCAACCTCCCTAGCCATAAAAGAAATGCAAATCAAAACGACATTAAGATACCACCTCACCCCAGTTAGAATGGCAAAAATCAAGAACTCTAATAACAACAGATGCTGGAGGGGATGTGAACAGAAGGGAACCTTACTGCATTGTTGGTGGGAGTGTAAACTTGTTCAACCACTTTGGAAAGTAGTATGGAGGTTCCCCAAAAGACTCCACATATAGCTCCCCTAATACCCAGCAATTCCACTTTTGGGCATTTACCCAAATGTTTACAAACAAGACCACACTAAAGCTACCAGCACAACTATGTTTATTGCAGCATTATTTACTATAGCTAAGATATGGAACCAACCCAGATGCCCCTCAGTAGATGAATGGATCAAGAAAATATGGTATATATACACAATGGAATTCTATGCCTCCATCAGAAACAATGACATTGCCCCATTTGTTAGGAAATGGAAAGGCTTGGAAAAAATTATATTAAGTGAAGTAAGCCAGGCCCAAAGAAACATAGGTCCCATGGTTTCCCTTATTTGCAATATCTAGTATATGTCTGAGTCAAGCAGAAAAGGTCAGATAAGGTGATGTTAGGGAAATGAACCCTAAGATATGTATTCAAATGTTTTTTTTTCTTTCATGCGATTATTTGTAATGCATTTATAAGATTATTTCTTTGTTGCTTTGCATGTCCCTCCCCCACAATATAACCCCTGCTTTCTCTGTATTTGAAGTCGGTATAATTTGTGGAGGGGAAGGGGAAAAACAAGTCGTTTAAATAAGGATACAGGTGGACCTGTTGCAACAATGAGAAGTACAAGTCATTATGTGGAAAACGAACTTTACAACTTTGGTGGGGGGGTAGCGGGGAAAATTGGGTGGGTGGGGGGATGGGGAAGGGGGAGCATGGAAGGGATGGGAAGGGGAAACAAAGGAGGAGGCTACAATGCTTGATAAGAAATGTACTCATTATCTTGCCCATGTAATTGTAACCCCTCTGTACAGTATTTTCACAATAAAAAATAAATAAAAATTAAAAAAAAGAAGATATAATTCCTCCATCATAAATATAAGGCAAAATTTACTGTTTTTTAAATCGCCTCTCAAGATGATACATTAGTTTTTTTCCTTTAATATATTAACATTTACTTTTCTAATCTTAAAACACCCTGGAATAACCTATGATTAGTTATTATTATTAATATAGATGAGATCAATTGCCTCACATACATTATACACAGTTCTTACTATGTAACAGTAACTTTCTACTTCTTTCCTTTTGTGTTTCTGTTTGTGCTCCTTCTGAACTCAGGGTCTGGGTGCTGACCCTGAGCTTTTTTCCTTAGAGCTAGAGCACGAATGCTTGTATTTTTTTGTGTCTTTTATCTGTCCATTATTTAGAAGAGTGTTTTTACTTTTCTGTAGAATGGCTGGACTGCTCTATAGCTTTATACACTCTACTTTCCTCAAGCTTTTATTTAACTTTAGTCAGAAGAATGGATCTCTTGGATTTATTGGTACAATAGAGTCTAACTTTTCATGTTTAAGTATCTTCTTTTTAAAACTAAAATAGTGCTTACTTCTTAACTGGAAGGATTCCATTTTAATTTTTATTAACAGAGACACTATAACAGACTCTAAATAAATATAGTATTATCTGAATATAAACATATATTTCCTTAATTATAGTAGAATCTAATACATTTGAGAAAAGTCAGTATTTTTGTATGAGTTCCATCTTCTTTTTTCTTCCAGAAGTTGGAAATTAAGTTTAGTTTATAGAACCATTGCAATATAGTAGTGGAACTTAACAATAGGCACATATTTTGAAAAAATGCTTAGGTGAATTCATTATTGTCCGACCACCATAGAATATACCTATATGAACTTAGATGACATTCTTTTTTATTTTTATTTTTGTAAAAATAGTTTACAGAGGGGTTACAGTTACATGAGTATGGTAATGGGTATATTTCCTATCAAACATTATTACCTTCTCCTTTGTTTTTCCCTACCATCCCTTACCTCCCCACTTCCCAACTCGTCCCTCCCCCACAGTTGTAAAATTCATTTTCAACATAGGGTCTTGTACATCTCATTGTTATAATGGGTAAATCTGTATCCTTATTTCAGCATTTTGTTATTTCCCTTCCCCTCCCCAAATTAGAAAAATGTATATACAAGAAGCACCAACATCAAATACAGTGAAATCAGGGGTTATGCCATGGGGGAAACACATGCAAAAGAAGCAAAAAAATCATATAGTACATTTTAAAGACGTTAAAAAACACTAGCAAGAAAGAAAAAAACCAGTTATGTCCCTATCTTGGGGTCATTTCGATTAACATCATCTTATCTGGTCATATGTACATACCTTTTGACCTTTTCTGCTTGTCCTAGACTTATTCTAGTTATTGCAAATAAGGGAAACCATGGGACCTGTGTTTCTTTGGGCCTGGCTTACTTCACTTAATATAATTTTTTCCAAGTCTTTCCATTTCCTAACAAAAGGGGCGATGTCATTCTTTCTGATGGAGGTATAGAATTCCATTATATATATATATATATATATATATATATATATATATATATATATATCACATTATCACATTTTCTTGATCAATTAATCTACTGAGGGGCATCTGGGTTTGTCCCATATCTTAGCTATGGTAAATAAGGCTGCATAAACATAGTTGTGCTGGTAGCTTTAGTATGGTCTTGTTTGTAAACATTTGGGTAAATGCCCCAAAGTGGAATTGCTGGGTCATAGGGGAGCTCTACTGGAGTCTTTTGAGGAACCTCCATACTGCTTTCCAAAGTGGTTGAACAAGTTTACACTCCTACCAGCAATGCAGTAGGGTTCCTTTTGGCCACATCTCCTGCAGCATCTGTTGTTATTAGATTTCTTGATTCTAGCCCTTCTAACTGGGGTGAGATGGAATCTCAATGTTGTTTTGATTTGCATTTCTTTTATGGCTAGAGAGTTGAGCATTAGAACTCAAAAAACTAAATCCCCCAACAACAATTCTTCAAAGAAACAACCACCCCATCAACAGTGGGCTAAAGACTTAAACTTCTCTGAAGAGGAAATAAGAATGGTTCTTTTTGTTTTGTAAGCACAAATAGGCTGTATGTACATTGTGGCTCCTACCCTGTGTATAGGCACCTTGCTGCACTGAAAACTGTGGACACCACTAGTTGATGGGGATTACTTCAGTTTCAAGATAATCTTGTGTTCCTTAAGTACCATGTAGCTGTAATTGTTTTCCCTAAGGTCTTAAGCTCCCAGGCTGAGAACTGCCATTCTACCTTATCCTCATCCACCAAGGTTGGCTTCCAACCTTCCTCTGCTGCTTGTACCTCTCCTCCTGCTTTGAATTCTCTCCTATGGCTGTGGATCTCTGGCCCCAAGATGACTGCCTGTCATTTCAGTTCACAAAGATTCCCCCAGTTACTGGAAAATGTCTACTCTAAGTTACACTTAGGTTAGCAAATAATGTCATAGCTCCTTAGTAATCTTATAACTCCATATGCTGTGGGATAAAAGCACTCAGTAAAAACCAGTGAAGTGTTCTTAAATCTAACATTTCAGATACTACATAATTATTAAGGATAAGTAAATAATAAAAATGTTACATGTCCCCATCATACCTATTTCTTCTTTACCTAATGACTTATAAAACTTATTTTCAGTTCTATAATTATAATTCAATCTTTCATGTGTTCTTTTTTTCCCACAGTAGAGTTTTAGCTCAGTGCTTATACTTACTGAGCAGATTACTTCACCACTTGAGCTACTCCCCAATAATATTTTCTTGATACACAGGTACTCATTCATTTGTCTTATCATCTTCTATAAACTATTCTGAGGGTAGAATTAAGTAGTTGTGACAAAGACATATGTCCTGCTCATTCTAAAATATTTACTATGTGACCTTTACAGAATACAGTTGCCAACTTCTCTTCTAACCCCCTAAGCTCAAAAATATTGTTCATAAAATTGCCTTATCTCATCCAACAGGTCTTTGTGCCTCCATTTTGGTTCTTTTCCTATCCATTCTCCACACAGAGTGATCTTGCTAGAATATCACTGAATTAATTTACCTTATTTTATGGGAATTGGACACTAAGTGCTGAGAAATTTTAGTGGGGAGTATTCCATAGCCTAGAGAGATGCTAGCTCATTTTTGCCAGTAGGATCTCTGATAGTCCTGAATAAGAGTTCCTTGCCTTGGATGTTTTCTTCGGATCCATCTCCTGATCTGTCCTATACCAAAGGCCAAGGCACATTTAAGACCTGGAGGTCCTGTTTTTCCTAAAAATGTCATTTTTCTTTCATTATGATGCATAAGTTATTCAACTTCCGTGTTGTTTATTGGAAAAAAATGCTGTGTTTTGGAGATTGTCTTTTTTCATCAGAGTCTAATTCAAGTCAAGAAGGGCCTGGCCTTCACCCATCTTTTGAGGACCCCAATATACTAAAAATAATGTAGCAGAATTAAAACATGTTATCTGTACAACACAAAAATAATCCAAAATGTGAACCAAGAACTTTGGTTACTGATAGTAAAAAGCAAATGGGTTAATCAGTTAGAGTAAGGGCATATCTCACTGAAGCAAGATGTTCGTACTAGGGGAACTGAGCATGTGGGAAAGGGGGAAAGGACACGTTGGAGCTCTGTGCTTTCTGATCAACTCTTCTGTGACGCTATTTCTGCAAACAAATGCAGAAATATCAAAATGGCCTTACTTATATATTATGTTCCTTATTATTCTAAGTAAGCATGGTCCTCCAACCAATTAAAAATTACATTTTTCTAGTTTCTGTGGGGGCAGACAGATATAGGATGGATCAAGCTAGGGGCTTGCCTATTTAATGGGATGGAAGGGAGGTTCATTTAAAAGGAATAAGGAAGAGATCCTTAAAAGGGGGGCAAGTTCATATGTCCTTCAGCCCTTCTGACTTCCTGTTTTTTTGGACAGTTACATTCATGAAGTTTTATAGTATACCAAGAAAACTAAACATCCTTAGTGCTCTCAGATTAAATTTCCTGTGCTAGAGCACAACCTCAGAAATTATGTTAGAAAAGGAACCCATATATTATTTAAGCCAGGTTTATTTAAAGCTTTGTATGAAGTTTAGATAACTGAAATTTTCACACATTGAATTGTTCAGCCTCTGGTGTACATCTCTGTGACTGTTGTGTAATGTAACTCCTTTAGAGGTTAACTGTGAGGCCCCTTGTGATTGGAAGGCACTTGCCTCTCTTTCTCCTTTGTTCTCAGCCTTACCTCATGGATGACCTCGTCTACTGGACCTCCAGAATGCATGATAAGCATTCTGTGTTTATCTAAAGTTATTGTATGGTTGGCATCTCAAGATGTAAATTCTTCTTACTCTTAGTTATTCTATTAGATTATGAAATCAATATATCACTCAAACTTTGTTTTGTTATTTTCTGTAATGATCTGTATGTAGGCCACTGTATAGCATGCTCTTGTTTCATTTTTCCTATCCATCTAGATACCTTCATCTCATATGTCTACTTGCTTCAAATTAAAGTCTATGGAACATTGATGTCATTTGCTCTGACTGAAATGGACAGTGAATATATAGAAGAGGTGTGCTTTTAAACCTTGGAGCCTGGGGATGTTGATAAAGCATTAGATTAAGGAAGCCTATAAGCAGGACAAGGTCTTTGGCATAATGAGTTTACATTTGTTCAGCATACCTGATGAGAGAGAGATTGATCTTTGGTATGATAAGGAACAGAAAATTGATAACTACTAATTTTGTTCTGACTTTCCTGTACTTTGATTAGGTTTGGAAGGTGTAATGACTTAAATGTAATTTGAAAATTTTCTTTCTCATCTTAAAAGATGTATTTTGTATGTTAAAGTCTGCTATTGGCTTGGTTCCAATGTTCGTAAGAAATAAATTTTAACTGACCATTCCAATTATAGTATAAGACTTTTCCAGAGCAAATCTAATTATTAAAAAACTAAGAATTGCTTGGGGAGCAATCTCTACAATCACAAGTCACCTTGTAGATGGGACCAGGTAAAGTCATGGCTCCCTCTGACTTGGTTCCTTCTATTTTGGGGACCACCTGGCTGCTATCCTACTTCTACTCATTTTCAGAGCACATATCTTAAATTTGCTAATCACATTTGTATCTACTTGCTTAGGAAATTTCAAACTACAAATGTTGATGGAAATGAAAACCACCAATTACCAAGTACCTCTGGACAATCTTCCCTCCATGACAAGCCCTAACACTGACAGCTATACCACATTATTCCCTTTCAGCAGGAAGTAGCTCCAAAGATCTTAATGCTCCTCTTCATGACTGTAGTCAGGGCTCATCTAACATAATCTGACAATTTAGGGTGGAGGACAGGAGGGAGCAACCTGCTGCTGTGCCACTTGTAAACTAACACCACCTCTGCTGCCCTGGTTTTCTTTTTTGAGATGAGGTTCTTGGGATCATGGAGGAATTGTCTGTAGTTAACTACATTGGAGTCTTCTCTCTTCTGCCTCCCCTTAATTTAGTGACATGAAGCTACTATTTTTTCCAATTGAGTTTCATTTCTCAAAAGTCTGATTTTTTTCTCTCTCCTAATATCTCACTCTTCCTTCTAGTTCTCTGCTTAAACAACTCTCATTAATCCTTCAAAACCCATTCTAGGAAAGCTTCCTTTCCATTCCTAAGCCTATACACATGGTTTCTTACTCTGGGAAGACTCAATTTTCCAAGTCTAATCACCTGATGTGTTTGATCAGAGCCTGGGGTGGCCCTTAGAATCCAGTTTCTATGGGTTTGGCTTACTTCACTTAATATAATTTTTTCCAAGTCTTTCCAATAACTAACAAATGTGGTGATGCCATTCTTTCTGATGGAGGCATAGAATTCAATTATATATATAAACCACATTTTCTTGATCCTTTCATCTACTGAGGAGCATCTGGGTTGGTTCCATATCTTACCTATGGTAAATAGTGCTGCAATAAACATAATTGTGCTGGTAGCTTTAGTATGGTCTTGTTTGGGAATCATTCAGGTAAATGCCCAAAAGTGGATTGCTGGGTCATAGGGGAGCTCTATGTGGAGTCTTTTGAGGAACCTCCGTACTTCCTTCTAGAGTCATTGAACAAGTTTACACTCCCACCAACAGTGCAGTAGGGTTCCCTTTTGGCCACATCCCCTGCAGCTTCTGTAGTTATTAGAGTTCTTGATTCTAATCCTGCTAACTGGGGTGAGTTGGAATCTCAATGTTGTTTTGATTTGCATTTCTTTTATGGCTAGAGAGGTTGAGCATTTCTTCATGTGTCTATTGACCCTTCTTATTTCCTCTTCAGAGAAGTTTTTCTATAAGTCTTTAACCCACTTGTTTGTCAGGCAGTTGTTTCTTTGAGGATTTGTTATTGGAGGATTTAATTTTTTGAGTTCCAAGTATATTTTAGATATGAGACTGTTGTCTGTTGTATGGCTAGTGAAGATCTTCTCCCAATCTGTGGGCTTTCTATTGATATTGCTAGCTATGTCCTTTGCCATGCAGAAGCTCTTGCAGCTTCATGCAGTCCCATTTGTTCAATCTTCCTTTTGTTTGTTGTGATTCTGGATCCCTATTGAGAAAATTTTGGCCTGTGCCTAGAGACCTAGGGTTTCTCCTGTTCCTTCCTGTTATGTTTTCAGGGTGTCTGGTATGGTTTCCCTTATTTGCAATAACTAGTATATTGTCTGGGACAATAGTATATGTCTGGGACAAACAGAAAAGGTCAAAAGCTATGTATATATGACCAGATAAGATGATGATGTGTTGGATCAGAGCCCTGGGCTGGCCCTTAGAACCCAGTTTCTACAGATCGTTTAGAACATGGGAGTGGGATTTTGAATTCATTTGTCTGTTTTTTGAAATAAATTAAATTACAAATATTCTGATGGTATTATTTACATATGTAACCCTAATTCAGAAATAACTGTCAGATACATAGAAACTGTTCCATGCAGTTTTGGATGAAATAATGGTCAAACTGCCCTGAAAATGCAATTTAAAACATAAGCTTGATTATGGACTATACCTGTTAGTAGATGTGCATTTGGACAAGTTGTCAAAGTATTATGACTCCTAATTTCTTCACCTATATGAGATAATAATTCTTATTTCCTTATGAGTAACTGAGACTTATTTTATTAGCCTTTTATTAGAGTTTTAGGTGGAAATTTAAAAATCTCCAACCCTTCAGGTTCTTTAGCTGATCTATTCATTAAATTGATATAAACAGAGGAGTAGGAAAACCATTTTAATTACTAAGTACACACACATGGAAATGTCATGAAAATTGACTCAGTACAGAGCAGCTAAAGTTGTATGTGATTCTGCACTGGGGTTACTAAGGAAAGTCAGGTTCAGGATATCTGTGGGGTGTTTGTGGCAAATTATGGGAAGATGAGTGGTGTGGGGAATATGTAGTGAATACGTATTGCTTTGGGAAGTAGGCAAAGTCTATCAAGTAATAAAAGTTGTCTCAGAATACCTGTCATCCTAGTATATACGCCTGGTAATAAAAAAATACATAATGAATGTAATTTCCTTTGCAAAAGAGGTAATCTATGCTTTGTTTTTATATAGCCGAGTGGAAAGTGAAAGGCCATTCTTGAGTTGGATGATTCTTACTTTCTTTCAGCTCAAAATAATCAATATGTCAAAGTTGCATATTTGTGGGTGATATATTTTGAACTTATTCAAAGTTTGGGAGAGAAATTCCTAGGAAAGCAGGGGTTCTTATGAGTATGTTTTTGTTTTTGATTTTTTTGTTTTGTTGGTCGTGGGGCTTGAATTCTGGGCCTGGGTGTTGTCCCTCAACTCTTCAGCTCAAGGCAAGCACTCTACCACTTGAGCTACAGAGCCATTTCTGGTTTTTCTGGTGGCTTATTAGAGATAAGAATCCAATGGATTTTGCTGTCCGGGCTGGCATTGAACCGTGTTCCTCAGATCTCAGCCTCCTAAATAGCTAGGATTACACGTGTGAGCTGCCAATGCCCGACTATGAGTTAATTTTTTAAGCCCCTGTATATATTGAAAAATTGAGAAAATTAGAGCCAAAAATTACCCTTTTTGATCATGTCAATTCCCTGGAACTATTTGCAGGGCTGATCTTTTTCTGGGAATTTTCTAGTTCAACATTTCTGGTATGCCCAGATAGATAAATGATAGAAAACAGGTTGAATACGAGACTTATGTCCACAATAATTGAGCTGTTTGCCTACAGGCGCCAACTGTTTTCTTTTATTTCAACCAAGGCTGCATCTATCTATCTGTTCAATCAACAATTGAGTACCTACACGTGTAAAGTACCATTAATGGTAATAACTACAATTTTCGAGGCATTGACCATGTGCTAGCCACTCTGTCAAGAACTTTAACTGGCACTCTCAATTCTCACAGCAAACCTAGAGGGGTAGTGTAGTTTTTTATTCCCATTTGACAGTAGAACTTGCACATCCACTTGCCCACGCTCTCATAAAAAGAAATGGTGGAAACAAGGATTTAAATCTAAAACCTCTTTCTCCAGAGCCTGCTGTGCTAAATAGTATATTGCTCTGCTTCCACTGACTTCACAGATCTTAAATCACATGCATTCATGAGCACTGCCGAAGGAAACAACAGTGGGCAGAAGGGAAAGCCCAAATAATTCTTTCTGGATATTAAAAATCCATCTGACTGGTGTCAAAAGATAAAAATCACTTGTTTGTTCAGCTTATGCTGAATTTTGTGTCCATTCCATACTCTTCTCCTAATATTGCACACTCTTACCGCTTGTAATGAACTTTAAAAGGTGATTGCTCATAAAGGACTTGCATTGTGTATCATAGACATAGGCTTTTTGGGATTCACAGCTGCCCTTAGTTTCATAAAACAGGAGGATAGAAGCCTATAGGCAAGATCCAATGTGTTCCAGTCTTAACATGTTTCAGAAAGAGCCAGGTTGGATAATTTCCAATTAATGGTACTTTAATTTGAATGTGGAAACATGCGTATATTTATTTTGACTTTAGGAGTGTGTCTAACTTCATTATTCAATAATTTAGGAAACATTTAGACTATTATATTGCCTTTTAATTTTAAGTTCTGGGGAATTTTAATGATGTGACTGTGTTGGTATAAGTGATACTAATTGGAATGTCTGATTTGCCTAGTAAATGTGATTATTTTCTGTTTGTTATGGTTCAGTACAGTTTTCTAGAATTTCACTAGAAGTAGTCTATTTGTTGTTAGTTAGGTGGGCTTTTCATGGTGAAGCCTGGCCCTTTTGTCATTTTTCTGTAACTGTGGCTGTTTCCTGAGCAGAATATGATTGTGATTTATTTTGCATTTCTGAATGCTTTTTTGAATTCTGATATATCAAATTAACATTGTTTTGCAGAGTGTTACTCAGATAGTGCTGCTTTTCCTGTCAGATTATCTGAAACTCTTACTAGTCATAATCAAATGGGAAGAGTAAAATTATTTTTATCAATCTTTAGTATAGATTGGGGCCTTAAACTAAAACATCACTGTAGGAAGGGAAAAGATTGGTTTAAACATATAGTTAAATGGTTGCAGGCTTCAGAATGAACAATCCAGTCAAAGTGCAGATCACAGAAAAGCCAAGTCCTTATATTCTAAAACTTAGTTTTAGAAACCAAGAAGTTTTCCATTAATTTTTTGTTTTTTTTTTAAAGAATTTAAAACTCTGGGGAATAGAATAAATAAATGACAATCACCTTCCTCAAATGATAAGGGGTAAATTAATAATATTTGACAGTTTACTGAAGTGAAAACCTCATTATCAGCATGCACATAGTCCTGGGTTTAATCCCTAGCCTAGGATATATCTATATGAATCATATAAATAATTATGAGTAATATATGTGATCATAAAGGATATTACTCATACATGGAATTGATGCTTGTAGTACATATGACGGATATATGATATGAATTTGTGATGAGATATGATTTTAATAATATATGGTATTTACAAAGGTGAAATCACTACTTTAAAGTAATTAATATCAGTGATAGTAAAATTTATAAGGTTTTACAATATTCCTAATTTTGTTTTACAAAAATTAGTCTGGTAATATAGACTACAAATACTCTTCCTGATTTCTGTTCTGAACTTCAAATGATAGGACAAGGGGATTACAATTTAGCATGCTTATCTATGTATGTAGTGCATCTTGATCAAAGTTATCTCTTCCATATTGTCCCCCATCTTGTTGGTTTCGTCCCTAGACTCATTTTCTAGTTCCCACTTCCTTTATCATGTAACTATATTGAGTGTTTTTACATATTTGTTTCCTTTTCTCTTTTTCATACATTCATCACCCCATACAACCTTGTTTCAGCTTTCTGATACTCATGTTGTTAAGCTGTCCATTAGATGTTCAAAAGGTTTACTCTGTGGAGTTTCATTCCTCTATTACTATACTACTTCTTTATTTTTATTATAGGAGTCTTTGCATAGAGTTGAATGCTTTATTAGAATAGTCAAGCTCATAGCTTTCAGCATTATAAAAACAAGTCAGATATCAGAATGTGTTCTGACGTGATTAGTTTAAGGGCTCTGCTACCAAACTAAAGTGCTATGAATAGAATAGAAGGCTATTTAGCAGGGTAGGCACTCAGATGGATGTCACCAGAGAGATCTTCATGGTTTCAAGAGAAATCAACTCCACAAAAAATCAGAAAACATGTCACAACATGAAGATGATGGGAAAAAGTAAAGAGATATTAAAGTTCTGATTTTGAGAAATGGATAATTTACAGAAGTAGATTGATTTTTTCACATGTTTTAAGCAAAGCAAGATAGAAATATGATATTACAGATAACATTTTTTACATTATACAGCCTTTTAAGTATTTGGGTGGAGGAATTTTTTTTATACATTTGAGTAAAGATTTGATGTACTAAGGGTATTCAGTGAGTTTATGTATTGCAATTAGTTTTGTTGCCAGGCAGCCTCAAAAAGAGTTTTGATGTATAATTTTCTTGAAACTATTAAAAAAGGCTTTGCTGAAGGTTTGAACTATCTGACTTAGCCTTGGAGAGTGATAGGCATTGCAATTTTTAATGAACTGAGGCTTTGAGTTTGGGATTAAGTTTAGTGAAACCAAAGTAATTTGGTACTTTGGGAAATGAAGTCTGAATAAAGTGGAAAGGAATTTAAAATCCCTCTATCTCTTTTGGCTTCCTAACCTTCACCTACTACAGTCTAACATATCTTAATTTTAGAATCTTTTTTTTCTTAAAGTGCATGCTACATAACATACTCTAACAAGGGCTGCTTCAGTCTTCTCATCATATAAATTATTCTTTTATTATCTTTATGTGATTGTACAAAGGAGTTACCATTCATCAAATTGGAGTTAAGTATAACGCATCTTGATCAATGTCACCCATCCCTCCCAACCCAACATCTTCCCCCACTTTTCTTAGTTTCATAGCTTCCAAGGAAGCTATCAATACCTTAAAGGGGCAAGTAAAAGAGTTCCAGGTGTTTTTCCAAGAGACTTTCTGTGCCCTATCTTGGTACTTTTAGCCTGCCCTGGCTCCCATATCTTAGACATATTTCTTTCCTGTTTGGCTTGCTGCTTGATTTATTTTTAAGCTCTAGTTTTGCTGTGAAATTATCTTTGGTTTTCTCCATGTTCCTGTTTGGAGACCTCTGACCCACTTACCTTAGCCTGGAGCTTAGATCTCAGAATCCCAACTGGCTGGGCCTTAAAGCTCAAGTAACCCTTGTTCTTGGATGGTCTGTAAAACCCTCTTAAAACACCTTCTATGCTGACTTTTGTGAGAAGCTCTGTTCTATAAATAAGATGTATTTTATTCCATTAGCTTCTTCTGAGGTTCATTCATTGTTTATTTTCCCTCTAAATAGTACTTATAAGAGTTATAGACTTTCTGTTTGTAGCTTGTCTGGGATTTTGCTGTTAAGTTGTTGGAACCTTACTACATGAGAGTGTTGTTTTCAATTATGACATGTATATATTAAGGCATTTCATTAAACATTGCCTTATCATGATTTTGAGTTTTCCTATGAAAAAGAAAAAGAGGAAACAAAAAATAGGACCTAGGCCATTAAAAAGATGGAGTCATTTCCTCCATGATTATGGCTTGTGTCTCTTATTTGAAACACTTGGGACAGGATAGGAAGTGTTTCATATTTTGGAATTTTTAGGTAGGAAATATTTGAACAGATTTTGCTGCCTGTGTATCTTTTATCTGCAAATTTATAATCAGAAATGCTCTGAAATCTAAAATTTCTTGGTATTGGCTAATATGATGTTCATAAAGTTTTAGATTTGGAACATTTCAGAGTTCTGATTTTCCAGTTAGAAATCTCCAGTTTGCTAGTAATTCAAATAAAAACAATCATTTTGTTATTGCTATGGATTATAACAAAAGTTTATATTATGCCCAACTGTTTACTAAATTACTTATTTCTGAACCCAGGTGGGTTAGACCAATGTTTCATCTGGATGGGATTGAAAACTCAAGTATTTTGATGTGAACAAATCAGGGCAGAACAGTCAGGTTCAGAAATATAAGTCACATGGTCTCTCAATACTTTCATAACTCAGAGTGACCTACTGGCTTGTGTGATGAGGTCTTAGGCTACAAATCATTAGCATTTTAGGAAGATTCACTTATCAGACTGTCTTCCAACATAAGGATTGCCTGGGTAGAATATTGCACACAACTGGTGAGTTTTGAGAAGATTATAAAGAAAAAAGTTGGAAAGTCTCATGTTTCATATTCATCTTTTTTCCTTGTTTCATTTTATGTGCTACAAACAGATCTTTTATTCATATTTGGGCTCTCCAGCAATATCCCTTTTCTTTTATTGGAGATTAAAAATCATTTAGTGCAGAACAAAGTGGATATGGCTTATATGATTTTGGTGTCAGCTATAAAGATAATACATTTTTTCATCTGTACAGAGTTCATCTTTGCTTCTAGCAATTAACACTTTGCTATAATTATTTGTTTATTCAACTGTTCTCTATTGTGAGTCCTGGGTTGGTAGAGAACATAATGTAGCTAAGTTAGCATTAAGCCCATAGTCAATATTTAGTAATTTTTTTACCCTACAAATTTATTTTTTTAATCTTTGAAATGATGAGTAACAGTAGTTATGTTTTTAAGTTCTTTTCTACTGGAAAGATCCTTAGTGGCAATAATGCACTGAAATATTCATGTTTAAAATGTCTGTGCAGAGCAAGTCAGCTTCATCTTTAAGTTGGTCATTTAATCGTTCCTTAAGAAAACAGCTTATGGAATTGTATAAATCCAGCCAGAGCTTGATTGTCCAGGCTTTCAAAACGTGATGGATTGCCTCTTTTCTTGAGAGGTGAATAAATCATCACAACCTCATCAATCTTAGTAATCAGTTTTCCTTCTCCGTTTAAGAATTTCTATGAATAGCTCACAGGGGGCCCATGAAGTAAAGATGGTAGAAGTAGGAAAAATCCAAAGGGAAAGTGAGAATTAAAATGAAAATGAACAAAGTGTTTGTAAGCTTTTGTGTGTGCCTAGCTGTCCTGTGTGTGATATCTTTGTCATATGATCTTTGGAGACAGATTTCCCAAAGGAAGGTAAGGGTTGAACACCACCTAACTGAAAGGGGTGTTCATGTTTATCACCATTAGCAGAATTCTTACTGAGTGATTCCTGGGGAATCTCCATCTTTATCCCCAGGAAAATAACAGAATCAGAGTTGAGCTGCCCAAATACTTGTCTTTGTTTTTACCATGAACTTGTTTATAGAAAATACTATCATGTGATTTGTATACAAAAGAAGTTTTACTTTTTATCATTTTGTAAGTGTGTGCAGTCACAAGGCTTAATCTCAGAAAGGGGAAGAATGGAAGATACAAAGTATGTTTTCTTTATCAAACACACACATACACACAATTTATACACACATGTATTTGCTTTCGTGTAATATCCGAAGTACCACATCTACAAGATACCAAAAATTAATTTGTGCTTTCTTTCTTTTTCTTTTCTCTTTTTGTCTTTTCTACCTTTCTTTTCCTATTCTCTTCCTTCCTTCCTTCATTCCTTTGTTCCTTCATTCTTTCCTTCCATCCTCCCTCCCTCCTTCCTTCCCTCTCCCTCTCTTTCTTTCTTTCTTTCTTTCCTTTCTGTTCTAGTGCTGCAGCTTGAACACAAGGCCTTGCATTCTTGCTTAGCTTTTTGACTCAAGGCTGATGCTCTACCACTTGAGTCATGCTTTTACTTCTGTTTCTTTTGCTGGTTAATTGTCAATTGGAGATAAGAGTCTATTTGATTTGTCTGCCTAGGCTGCTATGATTCTCAGATCTAACCTTATAGGCATGAACCAGCAATGCCTGGCTGAATTATTTTTTAATATAAAGGATCATTTAGGTGCTTTCAGTCATCATTGATTTACTTCTGACTGTAGAAAAATTTAATTGGAGAAAAATATTTTTAATTCATAATGGAAATTTTGTTGTGTGCTATTATAAACTATAGTAATAGTCTTCTGTCATTCAACAATGTGGTTTTTATTTTTATGTGACAGTGGTATTGTAGTTTGGGCATGTATGTTCCTCCAAAAGTACCTAGAAGAACACAAGATTCTATTTAGGTATTAAAAGGTAGGGTCTTTATGTGGTTGTTAAGTCATGAGGACAGAGCCATTGAGTGAGATTACAGACCTCATGGAAGGATAGGAGGAATTTTATATTACTACCTTCCCAGGTGGTGATATAGCATTCATCCTATTTGGTGAATGAAGCAGCAGACACTATCTTGGAAGTCGAGACTAGGTCATCACCAAACAGCAAAGCTGCTGGCGCCTTGAATTTGATCTTCTGATCTTCCAGGATGGTAAGAAATAAAGCAATATCATTTATGAGTTACTGTCTGTTCTTTTTTAAATTTTATTTTATTTTAAAGATGCTGTACAGAGGGGTTACAGTTACATGAGCAAGGTAATGAGTACATTTCTTGGCAAGCATTGCTACCCCCTCCTTTGTTTTTCTCTTACTATCTCTTCCCTCCTCTACCTCCCCCATTCTTCTGCCCCTTCAACATAGTGTCTTGTGAGTATCATGGTTGCAATGGGTCATCCTGTGTCCTTGTTTCAGTGTTTTGTTACTCACCTTCCCTTCCCCAGATTAGATAAATGTATATATAAGATGGAAGTATCAAAATCAAATACAATGACAACAGTGGATATACCATAGGGGAAAGAACATACAAAAGAAACAAAACATCACATAGTACCTTAAAAACAGCAACAATAACAAAAAACCTCTAGTGTCTATATCTTGGGGTTCATTTCACTTAACATCATCTTATGTGATTCTATGTACATAGCTTTTGAGCTTTTCTGCTCATCTGATAAGATTACACTAGATGTATACCAATTATTGCAAATTAGGAGAAACCTATATTTCTTTGGATCTGGATTACTTCACTTAATATGATTTTTTTCTAAGTCTTTCCATTTCCTGACAAATGGAGTGGTGTCATTTTTCTGATGGAAGCATAAAGTTCCATTATATATATATATATATATATATATCATATGAGTTATTAACATGAGTTATTAGTCTTGAGTATTTTGTTACAGCATCTCAGACTAAGACAAATATCGATAGGAAAGATTATTTCTATTGTCCTAGAACTTGAAGTCTTGTGGAAATCACAAACAAGCACTAAGCAATCCTAACAATTTTGTCTGATTTGTTCATTGATTTATCCTAACACTGCAGTAGTGTAACTAATGCTCTTGCCTGTTCATTAAATGAATGGTTTCTAGGAGGTCAGTGTTATGATGGGAGAGATGCAGGGGCCATAGAGGGAGTTGGGGACATCATCAAAGAAGACTTATCTGCTTTGAATGTTAAGTTAGAACAACTAAATGACAAATCCCCTGCCCCTTTATATCAAATAAATTTTTATATTTTACATAGAATAAAAAAACTTTTAGTATATTTTTATTTTTCTCTAAATGTCAAAGCGTAAGTAAATTCATATTAAAAGAGGTCAAACTATATATCATGTGGGCTAATAAAGTGGTTTAAAGCCTAATATGTACCTTAATAAATTTGTACAATGTGTGGCTCAAGATTCATTTGCTTTATTCTTTTCTTTTTGTTCCACAGTTATTGTGATGAACTTTGTTTGAGTTTACTTATCACATTGAACCAATATAAAAAAACGACATTGATACTCTTGTTGAGTATAATCAGCAAACTTTCATATATTTTTGAGAATTCAGGCAAATATTGGAAAAGATTAAATTCATATTATGGTAAATGCCAATAAAAAGAACTCTGAAGAAAAATTTTTATTTAGTCAATCACCAAATGTGTATTGAGATTCTAGTGTGAGTAGTGATGAGATGCACATATTCGTGGAGCTATCTGGATTGAATCTCACAATACTTTCATGAGGTAAATGGGTTCTTTATCTTCTCTGTGCTTTCTGTTTGCTTCTTAGAAGAAATATAGTAATAGTACTTAGAATAGTGCTTTAGAACAGTGCCTTAGATTAATGCTTGGAGCATAATAGGGTCAATAAGTAATACGATCAAAAAGTAATCAATACTTTTCTTATATGCATTTTGTACTATGTGTAAGCTAGTATATAAATTCAGTAATATAGAATTTTATCTTAAAGATTATTATCTCGGAGATGTACATGAACCAGTTAGAAAACTGTCAAATTATTACAACCATTTTGAGGCCATTTGAAGTTTAGAGAAGGAGAGGCATCTATGTAGGTGTATTAATGTAGAAGGGATGGGTGGGGTTGGGAGAGATAGGGGGGAAACAATGAAAGGGGTGATATTGATCAGGCTGTATTGTACTCATAAACCAAAATGTGGAGTTGAAACTTCTCTCTAAAATGACTTAAAGATAATTAAATAATGTAGAAAGTGTTGATAAGGTCACACAATAGAGAGCATTGATAGCAAGCTATCAATAACAATACAAAAGACAATATATTGTCAGCATTAATAAAATATTGATGGGTTTAAAGGGAAAGTTAGAGAATTCTTCTTAATTGGGTATCTATGGATTTTGCGACACAAAATTCCTAGTGCATTCAAGTTGTTTCTCAGAACCATGTTATATGGTTAATATTTATCCTTACTACACAAACACAAGTGCTATATAAGTGAAAATATTTATGTAGGTAGAAAGTCAGATAGATACATAGATAGAGAGATGGCTAGATACCAAAATTTTAAATGGAAGATAACATTCTGAAAAATAAAGTGCAATAAAGTATCATGGTCTACCAAAAAAAGGAAGAAAAGGTTTTCTCTGTGTCAATAATCGTGGCATTCCTTTATTACTTTTATGCTTTCAGAGAAAGTCTTACAATGTACTTAAGCATAAGCTGGAGATTGGAGACACAGAAGAATGATATGCTGTTTCTTGTCATAGTCCATTTAAGGAAAAGGTTGAGGATGTAGACACCCAGGTACAGAATGATAAGGGATCCTGGGGAACTGAATATTTTGGTGTGTCATAATACAGAGCACTTTTGGGTAGGGAAGAGTGATAGAAGAAGCAGCAAGATGAGAGACAGATAAGCATACTAGACATTCCTGAACCTCTCATATAACCAAAGTCCTAAAAGTGGGACTGAAAGCTTAAAAACAACAATAACAACAACAACATTCACAGAGAGAGAAGAGGGCCAAAGGATGAGCTCTGATGGGTCTCACATGCATTGAGCATGCTGCTGGCACATAGCAATTGAATAAATGAGGACTGTTGAATATAAAGGCTTAATTTCTGATAAGAGGGCTTTCCTTTTGAAGAGAATTGTTAAACTTTCAACCAAAAGATATGGTAAATTACTGTCCTAATTTTTTACCTCCTCCCATTATAGTTAAATCCAACTTGACTATATAATTTGGCTGGCCTAATTGTATGCAGGAGGATGTAACATGATCAGAGAGAGGATTTATGTTTATTTTCATGATTTCATTTTACCCATTGGGCTCCCAGGCCTCACAAGAAAGACATGGTCCAGGTAGGTACCACACATTCAACCTGAATCCCAGAACTGGACTACAACCTTGGAATCTAGCTTTTTTCGGCTTTGCCCATCCTACATCAGCTGAGCCTCAGTCAACTCACATCCAGGAAAAAAAGAGACATTAGTTACTATAAGCACTGAGATTTTAGGTCATCTGTTAGGCAGCCAAAAATTGACTACTACAGTAGTATGCTACAGCATACTCAGGTTGGTGGCATTGGAACCATGGGAGAGAACTCAACAGCCAACCAATGAACCAAGTAACCAACCAACCAATCAACCAACCAATGACTTTCTACTCTACTTTTACAAGAACTTATCATGATGGAATGGAAATACCTAAGAGATTGGAGAAGGTCACTTTATTTTATTAAATTTTATTGGACTTCTTAATGATAATTTCTATTAGATATTCATATTCTTAAAAATATCAATTACTTTATGTTTATAGAAAGTGGATTTGTAATGCAATTCCAGATCTCAAAAGGGCTATAATATTACACTTGAAGGAAAAATTTAAAATAATAGAGACTCTTTCTTGATATAAAATAACCACCTTTCATCTAAAGGGTTACAATTACTCGCATCTATTCAAACATTTCTCATGCCAACATTGAATATTCTTACAAGTGAGGAGCTAGCTACATTTCTTCTATAACACAGAAGACACTTGAGATGATAAAAAGTATTTCATGATATGCTTAATTAATCATTAAAAGTAAGTATTGGGTTAACATATAATAATGTACTTAATTTAACCATTTAACACCATATACATACTAAATACCTTAAATATAGACATTTTTTGGGGACAGTACTGGGGTTTGAATGCAGGGTCTTGTACAGTTGGCTTACTTGCTCAGCTGATTTTCTACCACTTGAGCCATACTTCCTACGCAAGTTGTTGCTGCTTAATTGGAGATGGGTCTCATGAATATTTCTGTCTAGAATGGCTTTAAGGTTTTTCAGATCTCAGCCTCCTGAGTAGCTAAAGCTCACAGGTGAGAGCCACAAACACCCAGAAAAATTCTGAACTTTAAGTATACTCTTCACAAAAGTAATTACAGTAATGAGCAACTGGTGTCTAGCTCCAAATACAAACCTTATCAATTATATCTAATTAAAGCTTGAAAAGGATAATATACCATGTTGCATAAACCTTAGCTTAATGAAGCTAATGCATTTTTGTATAAAAATTTCTTAAGGAATGCTTTCTCAAGCAATCTCTTAAAATAAGTTTGGCTTGGGAAAGCCACACTTTTCCAAGTGTGGCATGGAATTTCCTTTGTGTCAAGGGCTAGCTTAATTGAATTTCTGCTTAGAAAGTCTTATGAAGTCAAGAAATCAGTTTTTCTTGTTTATAGAGCTTAAGACAGAACTGACTATTCATTCAAATTCTGTGGAAAATTTTCACAAGTACACATGCTTATATGGATTATTTAAAGTTTAACACAGGTTTAGCTCATCAAATGTTGGCAAACACATACGAAAAGAAAGAGAATTTAAATTTTGTGTGGCAACAATATAATATAATAAAGAAAAGGCATATGAATTAAGTTTCAGTGTATACTAGGTGTAGATGATAATATTCATAAGATCATTGAGAAAATTAAATGAACTAATAAATGCAAAGTGCTTGTTACATAGATAATAATACATTTTGGCTTAACAGATTTACATGACAGATAACTAGAAGCATAGAGAGAGAATATTTCTAAAATGCAGTTCCAATTTAGATTCTATTCTTCCATATATACAGACACATAATTCAGGGTTCCTATTCTTTAAATATAAGTTCCTATTATTTAAATGTAAGGGCTAGATGTGCTTGTAAATAGCATCATTTTCAATTCAGTTTATGATGGTCTATCTAATTAGTTATTGAAAGTCTTTTGGTTTTGAGAACATAGAGAAATTTGAAGTTCCAGATAAGGATGGGCAATCTGTGCTGAATTTTATCTCTTTTCATGAGTCTTATGTTATTCTGTGTGTATGCAAACAGGTGGGCATCATTTCTTCAATGGGAAAGCGTAATTTCTCTTCTTTCTGTGTAACTCAGAGGACAATATCACAGTTATGACAGAGACATTTGGTGATTCCTGATAGCCATGTGCTTTCATGCATTTCTCCCGAATACTTGCTCTTGGTTTGGGAAAATGGACTCTGAGCAAAAATAATGGAAATCATTTTCTGGCCAAGTTGGTTAAGATATCTGTTTCTTGGCCATTTTTCCATTCTGTTGTGAAAACTGTGGTCACTTGAGATGGACATTACAGACGATGAAGCTCCCCAGGTCACTATATGGAGAGCCTCAAAATCTGCATAAGTCTGATGTATATAAGAAACATCTATAGTCTACTGAGATTTTGAGATTGTAGTAGCAGTTGTTTTGTTTGAATAATAAAAAAATGATCACCTGAGAATGAGCTCAGTTAAAGATAAATAACGATGTTTCTAATGATGGAGAAAAAAGTGAAAGTATAACCTGTCATTCTAATAAAAGATGGGTGCATATGATCTTATTTCTGCATAGACTTGAGCATAATGTGTAGACTGATAGTCAAAATATTTTCAAAGGGGCTTTTAATTCTATTGAAAAGAGTTACAAGGAATCCAAGTTACTTCTCAAGCAGTTTTGCTCTCCTTCTAAATTCTTGCACACATTACAGCAGATCACACTTCTTGGATGGCCTTCTTAAATTCAGAGAGAAGGGACTGTGAAGATCAGTCAGTTTGTCCATCATAACTTGTCAGGCATTTATGTAGTTTTTTACTGTTTCTTCTGTCTTTCAAGTTTTTGTAGAAGCATTATTGTCCTTGTTTACACCACAGTCCTTACCCCCCCCCATACACACTTCCCCCTAAATATATTTATCTTTGATTTATTATAGTTATTTTTATATGTCACTGAGATAATGCAATGATTCAATGAGACTTCTGCCTAGGACACACATTTAAACAATTTTGGATCCAAATTAATGGCAAAATCATCCCTAGCTTCTCATGCAGTGAAACATATTGGAGGCAAAACCCTTTAAAATCCTTGATCCAGCTGTGATCAGTGGAGAAAATTGTACAAAACTAGCAGAGATTCCTGCCATATGGTGTAAATAATAGAGATAGTTTGGGAGACATTGAGCCTAAACTTTCTTCATTATTCAAGAGCATTTAATAAGAGTACAAGTCAGTTGGGTCAAGAGATCTATTCTCCTTCACTCTTACCTTCAGCTCTAAGCTCACTGCTTCTGCATTCCATTAATACATTCTTGCACACATCCTTAGAGGCCAACTGATCAGATTGCTCTCTCTGTTCTTATTTCAGGGTGATGTTAACTTTTTGACATCCTTGTGTGTTACATATTGATGGGAAGAAAGTAAAACCATACATATTCTCTCAAAGACACAAACAAATTCCATATGCCTATGAGCATATGGAAAAAAATTATATGTAAGACAGTGAAGGGCAATGAATGAACATGGCTTATGTGAAATAAGCCCTACGCAAGGGACCATTAACTATTCTATGATTCTTGTATGGAAAGTGCTTCGAAGTCACATTCATAAGGCCAGACTATAGGATGTGGTTACTAGAGACTGCTGGGAAGGTAGGAAGAAGGGAATAGAGACTCCCTATTTAATGGTACAGAAGTATAGGTGAGGTAGATTAAAAATTTTGCAGTGGTATAATGGAGACGGCTTCACAATGGTGAGAAGGTACCTAATGTCAGTGAGCTGTACCAAAAAATAGCTAAAATGGTGTGTTTTGTATTTACATGTTTTACTCCCTCACAAAAAATAGTGAATGCACAGAAATAACTTGAAATAATGCTTTGGAATTGGAACAAGTCACTTTCCTTCAGTCAGCAAAGCCCAGGTGATTGGATTGCAGGGGGTTGTGTCCTCATGTCTATCAACTGTGGTGTCCATTACAAAGGTGCTCGCTCCATGTACCCTGTTAGAGAGGGATCAGTCAGGTATCTGAATGCTCTTCTCATCATTAAGCATAAATCTCAAAGAATAAAACTTCTTCACAGATATATTATCTCTCTTTGTTTATTTTGTATCTAAATAAATTAGGAGACTAAATGAAATGAGGAATATTTCATTGATGGAGTGTTACTCATTAGATAATAGACACCATGAAAACAGCTCATCACAATTCATTAATGTTTTATTAATCACATTTTCTTGGTTAAGACTTTTGATTTGAAAAATAATGGTCTCATTTTAGCATCTGGTAACATATTACTGTGCTGCATGTAGAAGCATCGACAGCATTAGGCTCTTTATAAATATAGTTTACTCTGCTTAGTGGTACAGAGGCTCCATGTGTGTTGACTCTCATTATGATTTCTGCACTTTTATCAGCAATACAATTTTCCATGAGATTCAGGGGATCACAATGTCAAAGAGTTGCAAATCAGAAGTCTACGCAGAAAAATGCAATACTATCTTCTCCTGAAACATTCCTTGGGCCTAGGAAGTAGAAGGATGATAAAATCACACTTGCCTGGCTTTTCTATGTTTTCCAGCATATGTATCATATACAACTGTTTCCTGTCCTTGGCCCTGCTATATTTCTTGACTAAAATGTTTTCCTAACTTGTGTTTGCCAGTGAGAGTCAAACCATCCCTCAGGGATGTGGGAAACCCTGTCAGCCATAGCCCTTTTCTCATTAGCACTGTCTCCTCTGGTGGATAACGTGTTTTGAATCACTCATTCAGAACTAGCTTTCAGCGAGCTTTTGCTTCTCCTTTTATTCAGTTTCATGTTGGGGGCCCTAGGGATTGAACTCAGGATCCTCTGCTATTTGAGACACTTACTAAGGCCTTTTAGTTTTAATATTCTTTCTCAGACAGCATCTTGGGCTTTTGCTGGGGCTGACTGCCTTGTGCATTTTTTCCCCTAAAGATATATGTGCTATAGCAAACTCCATGGTGGCTCCCAATGCTTTCAAACTCCTGGTTCTTAACAATTGTGTGGACCTCCATATTTTACTAAAGTTGGGCTTTGTGACAAATAGTGTGTGTCAGAGTAATGTATGCCACTTTTGATATTAAGTTATAAAAACACTGTTTCTACTTCTCTTTCTCATTTCTCTTTTCCCTCTATTATTCAAGAGCTTTCAATGAGTTTCTTTATACCTTCTTCATGCATCGATTGTTGATGTCATGTATTTTGATATAATACATTCTCCACTACTCATTTTTCCTCTTCTCCTTAAGTTAACTTGCCCCCAAAGTCTCACATTTATAGTCATATTCTTTCTTTTAATATACAATACATGTATATATATATATGTACATGTATGTGTATATTTTTTAGGTCTATATTGTGAACATGAGAGAGAACGTGACCTTCTGAACCTGGATTACTTAACATGACGCTATTTTCCTTATGTCCATTTTCCTGAAAGTAACAATTTCATTATTTTTTGTCATTGAATAAATACCACAATATATAATACATTTAAATATGTATATATTGAATACATACCACAATATAAAATATTATATATTATAATTATATGTTATATGTTAATATGTTATATATCTTGTGGTATTTATTCAGAATACATATATCACATTCTCTCGTTCTAGTAATGGGTTGTAGGTTGCTTCAATATCTCAGTTACTGTGAATAGTGTTATAATAGGCAAGGATGTGCAAGTGTCTGAATCATATCTTGACATACTGTTCTTTCAGATGCATGCCCAAGAATAGTAGCAGTCAATCATATTGTAGTACTGATTTTTAGTTATTATTTTGAGGTGCACAAACCCTAGGGCTTTGTGTATACTAAGTAAGTATCTACCATGGAGTTATAGCCTCAGCTTTGCTTTGTATTTTTGAGGAAACTCCACACTGCTTTCCACTGTAGTTGCCTTCATTGATATTCTCCCCTATAACATATAAGCTTTCTTTTTTCCTCCAGTTTTGTCAGCATTTGTGTTCTTGATGACAGCCACTATGAGTGGAGTGAGTTGAAATCTTTTAAAACCAGATATGTTGGATCTCTCTACAAGAATTCATTGGCCATTTGTACATCTTTGGAGAATCATCTCTTCAATTCATTTCCCTATTTTTAAATTGGGTTTTGGAGGGTTTCATTTGTGATGCTGCCTGTGCATTCTGGTTTTCAAACTTTTGTCAAATGTAGAACTGGCAAAGCTTTTTGGCACTTCTCTTTGTTACAATAATTGTTTCTTTTATTATGCAGAAGCATCTTCATTTGATGCAATCCTATCTGTCAATACATGCTCCTTTTGGCTATTGGAGTTTTATACAAGAGATAACTGCCTACGCTTACATTTTCCACAATAGTTTCAGGTGTTTCATTAAGGTATTTGGTCCACTCTGAGGTGATAGAAGAACAGAGAGAGTCAGGAATCAAGTTTTAGTCTTCTATGTGTTAATATCTAACTTTCTCAACATTACCTTTTTAAAGAAGTATGTTTTCTCCAAGACATGTTTTAAGCAGCTTTGTAAAAAATCAGATTGATATAACTATATATTTATTCTACAACTTCTATTCTACTCTGTTGGTCTTAATATTTTGTTTGTATAAGTACATCCATTTCTTTCTCTCTTTCTTTCTCTCTTTCCTTCCTTCTTTCTTTTCTTTCTTTCTTTTTCTTGCTCTTTTTTTGGTTCTTTCCTTTTCACCTTTCCTTGCTTCCTTGCTTCCTTTCTCCCTTGCTTCTTTCCTCCTTTCCTTCCTTTCCTTCTTTCTTCCTTTCTTTCTCTTTCTTTCTTTCCTTCTTTCTTTCCTTCTTTCTTTCTTTCTTTCTTTCTTTCTTTCTTTCTTTCTTTCTTTCTTTCTTTCTTTCTTTCTTTCTTTCTTTCCTTCTTTCTTTCTTTCTTTTTCTTTTTCTTTCTTTCTTTCTTTCTTTCTTTCTTTCTTTCTTTCTTTCTTTCTTTCTTTCTTTCTTTCTTTCTTTCTTTCTCTCTCTTTCTTTCTTCCTCCCTTACTTCTTTCTTTCTTTCTTTCTTTCTTTCTTTCTTTCTTTCTTTCTTTCTTTCTTTCTTTCTTTTTTTCTTTCTTTCTTTCTTTCCTTCCTTCCTTCCTTCCTTTCTTCCTTCCTTCCTTCCTTCTTTCTTTCTTTCTTTCTTTCTTTCTTTCTTTCTTTCTTTCTTTCTTTCTTTCTTTCTTTCTTTCTTTCTTTCTTCTCTCTCTCTCTCTTTCTTTCTATTGTGGCTCCATAATAGTATTTAAAGTCAGGTACTAAAATACCTCTATTGTTGCTCTTTATGCTTAGGATTGCTTTGGTTATGCTAGATCTTTTGTGCTTCCATATAAAGTTTAGGATTGATTTTTCTACCTTTGTGGAGAATGTCAGTGGAAATCTGGTGGAGATTGAATTGAATATGTAGATTGATTTGGGTAAAATAGCCATTTTCACAATATTGATCCTCCCTATCCTTGAACATAAGGCATCTTTCTATTTCCTGATGTCTTCCTTGATTTATTTCTTCAGCAATTCATAATTTTCCTTCTTCACGTTTTTCACTTCCTGAGTACAGTTTATTTCTTTGTATTTCATTTTATTTTTTGAGGCAAATGTGAATGGAAATTGTTTCCTAATTTCTTTCTTGGATAGTTTTGTTTGTGTATAGCTAAATTTTGTAATGTATTTATATCTTGCTATCCTGATAGAAGTGTTTACTTTTTGCTGAAAGAGGTTTTCTTGGCAAAGTCTTTAGGGTCTTTTAGGTATAAACAATGTCATTTACAAACAGGAATAATTTGACTTTTTCCTTCTTTCTTTGGATCCCTTTTAATTTTTTTCCTCTTCCAACAGCCTCTTCTGCTACTGAGTGGTTGGTGCTTTGTTGTAGGCACTGTGGTCATAAGCCTGAACTATGAGACTTCCCACTTCAGTCCTTCGAATCCAGCTATCTTTAGCAGCATCATACCACAAGTTGAAAATGCTCAGGTATGAGCCATTACATTCATCATTTCTTCTCAGTTGTCATGGGCACTATGATTTCAGATAAAGGTAACATATTAAGACTGTTACCAAAGGAGAAAGAAAACACATCATCATATAGAAATGTTCTAAAAACTGAAGCATACTCCTTCTGCCTCTTTATCATCAATCACTGTATACTAAGGCACTTTGGCAAAGAAGAAATTTTAGTACAAACAATAACCGATATGGGGCACATATTGATTTGCTGCATCTATGAGATACAACTAATACAGATGGGTATTATTTATAAGCACTCTTTTATCCTGGTTCTTTTGAACTCTTTTTCTATTCCAGATGTATTAGCTATTGCTGTTTGGATAATTAATTGCACAACCAAACTCAATTCAAGATTTGGAATGTCCATTTCTTTTTTTTTTAATTTCTTTTTTTTTATATTTTATTTTATTTTATTTGAGAACATACTGTACAGAGGGGTTACAATTACATGGGCAGGATAATGCATACATTTCTTACCAAGCATTACAGCCTCCTCCTTTGTTTACCCTTCACCTCCCTTCCCAGCCTCCCCCCTCCCCCCACCCAATCATACCCCCTTCGCCCCCCCCACACCGACATTGTAAAGCTGGTTTTGCGGAATGTCCATTTCTTATATGATGTGCATACTAAATTCTCTTAATCATTCTGGTGAATGCTTCACATGCTAGTTACTGGCCAGGACACACACACACACACACACACACACACACACACACACACACACACATACACACACACACACAGAATTTGTTGATAAAAAATTGTATTTTTTCTTTTGCTATAATCTTTATTTAATCAACTCCAGGCCCAACAATATTTATTTTAGCCAAAAAAGAAGCCATAGTCATCTGGCCTAGATTTTCATACAGATATTTTATTTGTAAAATCGTTTTCAATCATTATTAAATATTTATAATATGCCTTAAAAAGAAATCAGTTGAGCTAGTAGAATCCAAGAAAGAATTATACTCTTCACTTCTCTATTATAGGAGTCAAACATTGTTGTTGGCTACTTGAAGGAAACTACACAATGAACCAGAAGACTTGTACTCTCAAGTAAATAAAGGAAAGAAGAATAGGATAGAAAAAGAATGAGAGGGAGAGACAATATGAGAGATTAAGAGATAGAGACATGAGATCAGTGAAGAGAGAGAAGGGAGAGGGATCAGTCTGTTTTTATGATTATATAGGAAAATTTCTGAAATGAGTAGAGTGGAGCTTGAACTCCTCCTGTTATCTTGGAAGTCAAGTCTCTATCATGTTGAGACAAAGTGAGTTAAGTTGGAAGAAGAGTATTTAAATGTCATAGAAGGTCAAGAAGAGTTTATTCAGTTCTGCCTGGTACTTTTTTTTAAGCTAAAAAGCTTTCAGGTTCCAAATTTCTTTCTTCTTTGAAATTATCAAAGAATATCAAAGGACTTACTTCTGAGTTCACTTTACAACCAAGTAGCTGTGAAATAATGTAAGGAATTGAAGTTTTATTCAGTCACATTACAGAGCAAAAAGTCATCGCCAAAGCTGACCATGAAATAAATAAATAACAGTACAGATGAAAACAAAATATAATATGTTAAATAGAGTTGCCTTACCATGAATCCATAGCACATTGGTTCCAAGACTTCCCATGGATATCAAAATCCATAGATGCTCAAATTCATTATATACAATGGCTTAGAAATCACATAGAAAACACACACACACTCCTGCACACCTCAAATTATGTCTACTTGACTTATACTTAATATAGTTGAATGTGAAGAGCCAATTGTATGTTCTTTAAAACTATTTTTAAATCAACTGTTAACATAATCCTACAGACAAAAAATCATTGCTCAAGAATCATATAAATATAGATGTACATATACATATATACATACACATATATGTATATATATGTGCATGCATACATACATATACTGGACTCATATACATATACTCATATAGAGAACTCAGGACCCCATGCCTGCCAGACTTGAGTCACCTCTCCAGCCCTTTTCTGTATTGATTATTTTTGAAATAAAGTCTCATTTCCTGCCTAGATTTTTGCCTCAAGTATAGTCCTATTTATTTCATCACCCTTCCCCCTTCAGTTAAGATGACAGGTGCATACTCCTGCCTCCAGGTTCTTTGTTGGGACAGAGTCTTTCTTCCTGGGCTGTCCTGGAATTGGGATCTTTCCAATCTCAGTTTTCAAAGTAGCTAGAATGACAAGAACATGCCATCAATTCCTGGATAAGGTATCAGTTTATAGTGGCAATCCTCAGATCTCACCCTCCTGAATAGCTAAGATTACAGGCATGAGCTACCAGCACCTGGCAAGAAGAGAGAATATCTTAACTTAGGTCTGTGACCACAGCACAAAGCATAAATAATGCAAGGACTTGAATCCATCAGAAATAATTTCATGACTACAGATCCTGAGTAATGTCTTACACTATAAAACCTTCTCCTGCAACAAAGAAAAAAAACAGTTGAGGCCATTGGATAAAACTTTTTTAGTTGGTTGTGGGGCTTGAACTCTGGGCCTGGTTGCTGTCCCTCAGCTCTTCAGCTCAAAGCTAGTGCTCTACAACTTGAGCCACAGCAGCACTTCTGGTTTTCTGGTGGGTTATTGGAGATAAGAGTTTCACAGACTTTCCTGCCCGAGCTGGCTTTGAACCATGATCCTTAGATCTCAGCCTCCTGCTAACTAGGACTAGAGGCATGAGCCACCAGTGTCCGGCTGGATAATTTTTAAATAATATCAGTTCGTGTTCTTGTATAGTCTTACTATTATTGTGTACAAAACTTTAACTTCTTGTTTAAATAAGAGAGTGAGAATATCAATGTTAATAATGTATTAGTAAGGGGTAATGGCTCATGCCTGTAATCCCAGCATTCAGTAGGGAGGAAGATTTGGGATTTGAGCGTAGATTAGGCTACATAGCAAGGTATTGTATCAAAAGTAAATTTTTTATTGTGAAAATACCATACAGAGGGGTTTCAATTACATGGGCAAGATAATGAGTATATTTCTTATCAACCAAAATAATTTTTAAGTATCTCATATGCTACTTAATTTATTGTCAGGGTCATCCAATATATTTGGGAAATGAATAATAGTATTTACCTTATGGCATTGCTGTGAGAAATAAGTAGGCACCCACAAGGAATTTAGAGAAAGGTCTTGGCATCAATTGCTCAATGCCACCAATTGTTGTTTATTATCATCATGATCATTATCATCAAAAGCTTCAATTTCCATATAGCACACCAATATGATCTTGATCAATGTCTTAGCCCTCTAGTTTGTCAATCTTTAAACTTAGGACTTTAAGACCTCTGTTAAAAGATTATAGTATATCATAAAATGTGTCTGACCTAGAATTTAATAAGTAATATACTTTCCTAATGGTAAACATGTGGCTAAATATGTGAGTCAAGAGTTCTGACCAGGACAGCTAGAGAGTGAGCCTGAATACACAAATGAATTTTCCTAGAGCTGTGGAAACTCAGGGGACCATCCTTTTCTCCCCAGTCTCTTAGCCCCCGAGCCAGCTCTCTTCAGTCTGGCATATGAAACATCAAACCATTTAGGAGGATCAATTCCTTATCTCTTTCAGGAACATCACATCAGTAGTTTGGATGGTGATTATACAGGACAGTGGGCTTCATTGTGTCCTCTATGTCTCTATGACCAAACTGTGACGGTCTCTCTTCCCACAAAATGGAATTTGATTACCTGAACATTCTCTAGTTCTTTCTAGAGGTGTTCGATGCTAAAAAATTGCTTCAATTACTCACTTGTTTCCCCAAATCCTTGCTTGCATTTGCCAAATCCACATGAGCACCCTTCCAGTTCAGATGACGTATTCTCTTTCTACAAACTATAGGACAGATGATTACTTTACAATCTCCTTTGACCTCAATCATTGTTATGCCTTCCAGAGACTCTACCCTCGCCAGTTTAATTTGCTTTCAGCCACAAAATCTGATCTATTATTTCAGATCAGATTTTGGATACAATTCTGTTTCTCTGATCCTCACGAGTATAACCCACCTCTCTGAGTTGGCTGTTTGGCTTTTATTTTTCATGTTGATTGCCAGAGTGCTTTTCTTGGACTGGTCCAAACTTTCAAATTTTGGGTCCTTTAAATAGAGCTCCTGCTACTGCAATTTTTGTGTGCCAAACACATAAATAATAAAAAATTAAGAGGACAAGCACATATGGACTTTGTTAAAAGAAATCATTCCAAGTTAAATTTTGTTATTTGTTCTTCCCCATCCCAAAATGCTGTAATCATAAAAGTCTGATAGAATTATTCTGACACATGAAATGACATCTGGAAAACAAAGCCATTGTTACTACTCATTTAAAGTGCTTATTAAAAGATGTTAGAATTAATAATTTGAGGACCATTGAAAATGTATTATACTGTATGAAACACATGAAAATTAGGAAGAACATGCAGATCCTGGGTCAACCTGGAGAAAGCACAAAAGAAATTTGATTTTGAGCAATCACAAATTGTGTGTGTGTGTGTGTGTGTGTGTGTGTGTGTGTGTGTGTGTGTGTGTGAGCATGTGTGCATGGGCACAAGTCCTGGGTTTTGAACTCAGAGAGCATGGGTACTGTCCCTGAGCTTTATTATTGAAGTCTAGATCTCTACCATGTGATATATGCATCCACTTTCTACTACTTTTGGTGGATAATTGGAGATAAGAGTCTTATGGACTTTCTTGCTCTGGTTAGCTTGGAGCAAATGTGATTGGCACTGAAAATAGAAACATAAATGTGTTAGATGTTTTCTTGCCTCTAACTGCTCAATTAGGAAGATGGAAGGGGGACAAATCAGAGGAGTATAGAACTATGGTGGCCACAGTATAACTACTTGTTATGA
Source organism: Dipodomys merriami (assembly GCF_024711535.1). NCBI lineage: Eukaryota > Metazoa > Chordata > Mammalia > Rodentia > Heteromyidae > Dipodomys > Dipodomys merriami. The sequence continues at coordinate 59,740,324 of NW_027206179.1, forward strand.
TTTTATAATGGTGGATGCCTATCATTATACATCTGCATAAGCCTATAGCATACAGGAAAAGTAAATTGTATGCAACTATGGGTTTTGGATAATGATGTGTCCAAGTAGGATCAACTGTCACAAATGTGTAATGTTAGGGAGGGGTTTGATAGTGAGAAACACAAGGAATACAGACCCTGGGAGTATCCTGGAAGTCTGTTACTGCCTATTCAATAAGTATAAAGTCTATTTAAAATAAGGCATCACACATTGAATTTTCAAAATTAAAATTAAATCAGATTTAAATGAATTAGAATTTAAAAAAACCATAGAAAGAATAAAAAAACAAAGAGTTGGTTCTTCAAAAAAAATAACAAAATTGACAGACCCTTAGCAAATCTTATCAGAAAAGAAGAGAAAACACCCAAATAAACAAACTCAAGAGATGAAAATAGAAACATCACAACAGAAGCAACCAAGATTCAGAACATTATAAGGGAATAGGTCTCAAAGAAATGGACAATTTCCTAACAAATATCGACATGATGAAACTAAACCAAGATGAGTTAAACCAATTTAACAGATCCATTTCAAGCATTGAAATAGAAACAGCAATAAGATCCCTCCCATCTAAGAAAAGCTCAGGACGGGATGGATTTACAGAGGAATTCTGGAAGGCCTTCAAAGCAGAACTCACACCAATACTCCTCCAACTCTTCAATGGAATAGAAAGAGAACGTTCACTACTGAACTAATTCTATGAAGCCATCATAATCCTCATCCCAAAACCAGGCAGGGACTCATCAAAGAAAGAGAACTATAGATCCATTTCTTTGATGAACCTTGATGCAAAACTTCTCAACAAAATTTTGGCCAACAGACTTCAACAATTCATCCAAAAAATCATACACCACAATCAAACAGGATTCATTTCAGGGATGCAAAGCTGCATCAATATACACAAATTAATATAATTCATCACATCAACAAGAGCAAGGATAAGAACCACATGGCTATCTCAATAGAAGCAGAAAAAGCATTTGACAAGATCCAATAACCCTTTATGATGAAGGCTATGGAAAAACTAGAGATCCAAGGAACATTCCTCAATACAATAAAGGCTGTATATGACAAACCTACAGCCAGCATTATACTTAATGGTGAAAAACAAAATCTATTTCCTCTAAACTCAGGAATGAGACAAGGATGTCCACTCTCTCCACTTCTCTTCAGTTTAGTATTAGAATATTTAGCTACAGCAATAAGACAAGATGCAAACAGAAAGGGGATCCAAATAGGGAAAGATGAAGTAAAACTCTCCATCTTTGCAAATGACATGATCTCATATTTAAAGAATTCCATGGACTCCACTCCCAAATCACTTGAGTGGATTCAAAACTTTGGCAAACTAGCAAGGTATAAAATTAGCCCTCAAAAATCAATGGCTTTTCTGTATGCCAACAATGAAAAAAGCCCAGCTGAAATCAGGAAAGCAACTCCACTTGTAATAGCCCCACAAAAAATAAAATACCTAGGAAATAACTAGAGAAGTGAATTACCTGTACAATGAAACTTTAAAAACCTGAAAAAGGAAATCAAAACAGAAATAAGGAAGTGGAACAACATCGTGAAAATGGCAATACTTCCCAAGGCTATCTACAAATACAATGCAATACCTATCAATATTCCAACCTCATTCTTCAAAGAAATAGAAAAGGCAATCTAACAATTCATATGGAATAATAAAGACCCCAAATAGCAAAAACGATCCTTAACAGAAAGAACAGTGCTGGAGGAATATCAATACCAAATTTCAAACTCTGCGAAAAAGCTATAGTAATCAAAATAGCTTGGTACTGGCACAAGAACAGACCTCAGGACCAATGGAATAGAAAACCCAGAAATGAACCCACAGACCTATAGCCATGTAATCTGTGATAAGTGAGCTAAAAAATGGAAGAAAGACAGCCTCTTCAGTAAATGGTGCTGGCAAAATTGGTTAATCATCTTAGAAAACTAAAGCTAGATCCTTATATGTCACACTGTACCAGAATCAACTCCAAATGGATCAAAGGCCTCAGAGTCAAACCACATACCCTGAAAACATTACAAGCATGAATAGGGGAAACCCTAGGTCTCTTTAGCACAGGCCGAAATTTTCTTAGTAGGGACTCAGAAACATAAGAAATCAAAGAAAGGTTGGACAAATGGAATTGCATGAAGCTTCAGAGCTTCTACATGGCAAAGGACATAGCTAGCAAGATCAATAGAAAACCCATGGTTTGGGAGAATATCTTCAGTAGCCATAAAATGGACAAGGGTTTCATAGCTAACGTATACTTAGAACTCAAAAAATTAAATCCCTCAACAACAAATCCTCAAAGAAACTACTGCCCAATAAATAAGTGGGCTAAAGACTTATAGAGAAACTTCTCTGAAGAAGAAGTAAGAATGGCCAATAGACACATGAAGAAATAAATGCTCAACCTCTTTAGCCATAAAAGAAATGCAAATCAAAACAACATTGAGATACCACCTCACCCCAGTTAGAATGGCTATAATCAAGAACTCTAATAACAAAAGATGCTGGAGGGGATGTGGACAGAAGGTAAATAACCCTACTGCATTGTTGGTGGGAGTGTAAACTTGTTCAATCACTTTGGAGACTAGTATGGAGGTTCCTCCAAATACTCCACATAGAGCTCCCCTATGACCCAGCAATCCCACTTTTGGGCATTTACCCAAATGATCACAAACAAGACCAGACTAAAACTACCAGCACAACTATGTTTATTGCAGCATTATTAACCATAGTTAAGTTATGGAACCAACCCAGATGTCCCTCAGTAGATGAATAGATAAAGAAAATGTGATATATGAATTCTATGCCTCCATCAGAAAGGTTAGGTAATGGAAAGGTTTGCAAAAAAATTATATTAAGTGAAGTAAGCCAGGCCCAAAGAAATATAGGTCCCGTGGTTTCCCTTATCTGCAATAACTAGTATATGTCTGAGACAACCAGAAACGGTCAGATAAGTTGATGTTAGGCAAAATGAACCCCAAAGTAAGGACTCAAATGTTTTTGTTTTCTTTCTTGCTATTGTTTCTAACATATTTATAGGATATTTCTTTGTTGCTTTTTACGTCTTTCCCCCACTGTATAACCCCTGTTTTCACTGTATTTGATGTTGGTATAATTTGGAGAGGAGAAGGGAAAAAACAAATTGTTTAAATAGGGATACAGGTGGATCCATTGCAACAATGAGATGTACAGGACGTGTAGAAAAACAAACTTCACAACTTTGGCACAGGAGGGGGAAAGAGGGTGGAGGGGGAGGGGGAGGGGGGTTGGCCAGGTGTTGGGGGGGATGGGGGAAGGGGGGAGATGGACAGAGATGGGAAGGGGAAACAAAGGAGGAGGCAACAATGCTTGATAAGAAATGTACTCATTAACTTGCTCATGTAATTGTAACCCCTCATACGGTATTTTCACAATTAAAAAAACAAAAAGAAACAGGTCCCATGGTTTCCCTTATTTGCAATGACTAGTACATGTCTGGGACAAGCAGAAAAACTCAAAAGCTATGATGTTAAGTGAAATGAACCCCAAGAAAGTGACACAAGTGGTTTTTCCTTTTTTTTTTGAAGCTATTTTGTTTTTCTTTTTTTTATTATTTTATTTTATTTGTGAACATACTGTACAGAGGGGTTACAATTACATGGGCATTATAATGCATACATTTCTTACCAAGCATTGCAGCCTCCTCCTTTGTTTACCCTTCACCTCCCTTCCCAGCCTCCTCCCTCCCCCCACACCCAATCCTTCTCCCCCCTCCCCCCCCACCGACATTGTAAAGCTTGTTTTTGACATGGTTTTTCCTTTCTTGCTATTGTTTCTAACGTATTTATAATGTACCATGTGATTTTTTTTTGTTTCTCTGTATGTTCCTTCCCCAAGGTATATCCCCTGTTTTCACTTTATTTAACGTCTATGCCCTGCATCTTGTACATACATTTTTTTCTTATTTGGGGAGGGGAAGGGAAAAAATGCTTAAATAGGCATACAATTTGACCCAATGTAACAAATGAGATGAATAAGCCACTATGTTGAAAAAAGAACTTTACCATTTAGGCAGCTGGGAGGGGGGTGAGGAGAGGGGAGTGTAGTGGTGGAGGTGGGAGGGCAGGGATGGTAGGGGGAAAACAAAGGAGGAGGCAACAATGCTTGATAGGAAATGTACTCATTACCTTCCTCATGTAATGGTAACAGTATTTACTGTACTTTAACTGTACAATATTATTTTACAATAAAAAATATTAAAAGATTGAATTTTCAGAGGCTTCACATTCCATACTACACACTTTGTTGTGTATTTAATTCTCAAATTCACTTATTTCTTTTCGTCCTTACTTAGATCCTGGGGCTAAACATTTTCTAGTTTCTAGTGAAAGTTTTCTAGCTTCATCTCTTGATACTAATCATACAGGTACTACAAGTTGTAAAATCTTAAAAAAATACTTGTGAGGGGGGCTGGGAAGGTGGCTCAGTGGTAGAGCGCTTGCCTTTCATGCATGAGGCCCTGGGTTTGATTCCTCAGCACCACATAAGCAAAAAGAAAAAAACCACAAGTGGCACTGTGGCTCAAGTGGTAGAGGGCTAGCCTTGAGCTGAAGAGCTGAGGGACAGAGCCCAGGCCTAGAGTTCAGACCCCATGACCAGACCCAAAAAACAAAACAAAACAAAACAAAAAACTTGTGAGATAGAAATGATGCTTTTCACTTGTTACATTATGGAGGTTAACAAACTTCAAAATAATGAAATATTCTGAAAGACCTCCTGCTAAGGGGTTCTCTGTAATAATTTATTTTGATTTGGATTTCAAGTTCTGTTTTTTAATGTTTATTGTCTTGTCTGTGTGATTTTTATCAAGCTAGTTAACCTTTCTGAATTTCAGTTACTCTGCTGATCAGAGGATTCAAGAAAAGATCCTAGGAAACCTTCAATTCTGTTGTGAATTTTTTCTCAAATAGTTCTAAGGATGCTCACAGCAGTACCAAGTGTTTTTCATAAAGTGTTGTTTTTAATTACCTAGGGTTCCTAGAGTCCTCACATTTTCCTCTGGAACCACTCTGCCTCCATGTTGTGATGTAACCAATGGCAGCAGCAGATGCCCTGGTAACTGCATGAGTAGCATATTAGGGGTAAAACAGTAAATGTCACTCACAGATTTTTGTGGGTTAGGATTAGAAGTGCCATCACTGGGCTATCCTCATTCTGAATCTTTCATGAGATGTTGGCTGGGATTTTAATCATCTGAAGGTTTGACTGTGTACATAGTCTGCTTCCAAGATGGCTCTCTCACAGAGTCATGGACAGGAGGCATTATTTCAGTCATCTGTGGGAGCTGACTAATATCTGCTTTTAAGAGCTCATTGTTAGCTAGGTGCCAGTCGCTCATACCTGTAATCCTAGCTACTCAGGAGGCTGAGATATGAGGATGGAGGTTTGAAGCCAGCTAGTGCAGAAAACTCTCCATGAGATACTTATCTCCAATGAACCACTCAAAAACTGGAAGTGGAGCTGTGGCTGAAAGTTGTAGAATACTAGCCTTGAACACAAAGAGGCTCAGGGAGAGTGCCCAGGTCCTGAGTTCAAGCTCCACAACCAAAGGAAAAAAAACATTTTAGAAATTGTCAGCACCAATCCAATTATTAAACACCGTTTTACAACAATTACATAGAAATCATTTAAATATGCCATATGAAAAGCCAAAATAGCAAATATTCAGAACTCATCACTATAATCATATTGTAATTTCCCCTTATTGATACTTGTGGGTTTTTTTCCTATTGTATTCACATGGGGAGATTTGAGGACACGTTCTACTGCATACCTCTTTCTCTCTGCAGTCAGTGACATTGTGTTAGTCGTTCGAAATCATTCATGCTATGGATGTCAGTCAATACTACAAATCAGCCTTTGAGTTATTGCTTATTGATTGTTCAGACTTTAGAGAGTGAGGGAGAAATGTTAACAACACAGATTAAACTCAAAACTATGTCATATCTGCAGCTTTCACATTGTGAATAGCACAATAGTCTTTTAATAATTACAACTATCGTCCAGCTCAGTGATTCCTTCATTACTGTCCTTTTCTTTCACTTATCAGTGTAAATAAAAATGTTAGGCAATTTTGGTCAGAAACTCAAGAAAAATAGTGTAAACATTCTGTGAGAATAAATTGGTTTGTATGAGCTTTAAAACAGACGTTTATTTTAGTGTTTGTATATATTATTGCTTATATTTTCTACAACCTTTAAATCGGCAATAAGCATGCACACATACATACAAATGTTCTATTTCGAGAGCCAGAGGTGAAGCTGTCGTCAGGTATAGCTTGTGTCTCATATAGCTTCTCTTATAAACCTACTTGAGTGTCCTCTTAATGTAGAAGCTTCATCCAGGAGAGTGACCAAAAAAGAGTATGGGACTGGAAGCTAATGTCTCATACCTATAATCCTACCTACACAAGAGGCTGAGATCTGAGGATCATGGTTCAAAGCTAGTCCAGGAAGGAAAGCCTGTAAGAAGCTCCAGTGAGCTAGCAAAAGGTCTAACGTGGAGCTGTGGCTTAAATGGGAGAGCCCCAGGGACTACGTTCAAGCCCCCCCCACAGAGAAGTCCAGGGAGAAACTGTATTGTCTTCATTGCATAGTTTTATAAGTCCCATTTTCATTTCTACAGTATATTAGTAGTGGTTACAAAGGTTAGCTCTATTCAATGTCAGAGGAACCTACGCATGGACACAATTTCCAAAGATCAGGAACTTTGGGCACCATTTTGGAAATTGACTGCCACTGGCTAACTTCTGGCTCCCAAGAGCAATGTCTATAAACGTAATATAAAAATACCAAAATAATAAATATAAGTATTACACTCACATTTTCCTAGTAATCTACAGTTTTATCCTATTACCTTTAGTTTGCAGATCAGACCCAGATTCCTATGTGGCACATCAGATATAGTTTCTCTAGCACAAATCTTAAGGACACTTACTCTTTTATAATTTTTAAAATTAATAAGTTTTTTATTGTGAAAATACTGGACAGAGGGGTTACAATTACATGAGCAAGGTAATAAGTACATTTCTTATCAAGCATTATTGCCTCTTTCTTTGTTTTTCCCTACCATCCCTGCCCTCCCATCTCCATGACTACACTACCCCTTTCTAGCTGAAGTTGTAAAGTTCCTTCTTCAACATAGTATCTTGTACATCTCATTGTTCCAATTGGTCCACCTGTGTCCCTATTTAAACAATTTGTTTTTTCACTTCCCCTCTCTAAATTATGCCAACATCAAATACAGTGAAAACAGGGTTATACCATGGGGGAGGGACATACAAAGCAACAAAACAATCACCTTATAAATATGTGAGAAACAATAGCAAGAAAGAAAAATCACTGATGTCCCTATCCATGAGTTCATGTTGCCTAACATCATCTTATCTGACTTTTTCTGTATGTCTCGGACATATACAGTTATTGCAAATAAGGGAAACCATGGGACCTATGTTTCTTTGGCCTGGCTTACTTCATTTAATGTAATTTTTTTGCAAATCTTTCCATTACCTAACAAATGGGGCAATGTCATTCTTTCTGATGGAGGCATAGGATTCATATATATATATATATATATATATATATATATATATATATAATATTTTCTTGATCCATTCATCTACTGAAGGGCACCTGGGTTGGTTCCATATCTTAGCTATGGTAAATAATGCTGCACTAAACATAGTTGTGCTGGTAACTTTACTATGGTCTTGTTTGTGTTCATTTGGGTAAATGCCCAAAAGTGGGATTGCTGGGTCATAGGGGAGCTCTATGTGGAGTCTTTTGAGGAAATTCCATCTACTCTCCAAAGTGGTTGAACAAGTTTACACTCCCACCAACAATGCAGTAGGGTTCCCTTCTGTCCACATCCCCTCCAGCATCTGTTGTTATTAGAGTTCTTGATTATAGCCATTCTAACTGGGATGAGGTGGAATCTCAATGTTGTTTTGATTTGCATTTCTTTTATGGATAGAGAGGTTGAACATTTCTTCATGTGTCTATTGGCCATCCTTCTTTCCTCTTCAGAGAAGTTTCTCTATAAATCTTTAGCCCACTTATTTATTGGGCAGTAGTTTCTTTGAGGATTTGTTGTTGAGGGATTTAATTTTTTGAGTTCTAAGTATATTTTAGATATGAGACCCTTGTCCATTTTATGGCTTCTGAAGATATTCTCCCAATCCATGGGTTTTCTATTGATCTTGCTAGCTATGTCCTTTGCATTGCAGAAGCTCTGCAGCTTCATGGAATTCCATTTGTCCAAACTTACTTTGATTTCTTGTATTTCTGGGTCTCTACTAAGAAAATTTTGGCCTATGCCAAGGAGACCTCGGGTTTCTCCTATTCCTGCCTTTAATGCATCTGCTTTGACTCTGAGGCCTTTGATCCATTTGGAGTTGATTCTGGTACAGTGTGATATATAAGGATCTAACTTAGTTTTCTAAGATGATTAACCAACTTTGCCAACAATATTTACTGAAGAGGCTCTCTTTCTTCCATTCTATTTTTTTAATTCCCTTATCACAGATTAGATGGCTATAAGTGGGTTAATTTCTGGGTTTTCTATTCTATTCCATTGGTCCTCAGGTTTGTGCTTGTTCCGTACCAAGCTGTTTTGATTACTATGGCTTTGTAGTAGAGTTTGAAATTTGGTATTGATATTCCTCCAGCACTGTTCTTTCTGTTAAGGATTGTTTTTGCTATTCGGGGTCTTTTATTGTTCCATATGAATTTTTGGATTGCCTCTTCTATTTTCTTGAAGAATGAGGTTGGGATATTGATAGGTATCGCATTGAACTTGTAGATAGCCTTGGGATGTATTGCCATTTTCACGATGTTGATCCTTCCAGTCCAGGAGCCTGGGAGATTTTGCCACTTTCTAAGTTCTGTTTTGATGTCCTTTTTCAGGTTTTTAAAGTTTCATCATAAAGGTCCTTCACTTCTTTGGTTAATTCCTAGGTGTTTTATTTTTTGTGGGGCTATTACGAATGGAGTTGATTTCCCGATTTCAACTGCACTTTTCTCATTGTTGGCATACAGAAAAGCCATTGATTTTTGAGGGTTAATTTTATACCCTGCTAGTTTGCCAAAGTTTCAAATCAGCTTGAGTAATTTGGGAGTGGAGTCCATGGGATTCCTTAAATACAAGATCATCTCATTTGCCAAGAGAGAGAGTTTTAATTCATCTTTCCCTATTTGGATCCCCTTTATGTTTGCATCTTGTCTTATTGCTGTAGCTAAGTATTCTAATACTAAATTGAAGAGAAGTGGAGAGAGTGGATATCCTTGTCTCATTCCTGAGTTTAGAGGAAATAGCTTTCATTTTTCACCATTAAGTATAATGCTGGCTGTAGGTATGTCATATACAGCCTTTATTGTATTGAGGAATGTTCCCTGGATTTCTCATTTTTCCATAGCCTTCATCATAAAGGGGTGTTGGATCTTGTCAAATGCTTTTTCTGCTTCTATTGAGATACCCATGTGGTCCTTATCCTTGCTCTTGTTGTTGTGATGACTTATATTAATTTATTTGTGTATATTGATCCAGCTTTGCATCTCTGAAATGAATCCTGTTTGATCATGGTGTATGGTTTTTTTGGATGAATTGTTGAAGTTGATTGGCCAAAATTTTGTTGAGAAATTTTTTATTTTTTTAAAAACTTGTATTGTGAAAATACTGTACAATTAAATGGGCAAGATAATGAGTACATTTCCTATCAAGCTTTGTAGCCTCCTCATTTGTTTCCCCTTCCCATCCTTTCCCCCGCCCCCCCTTCCAATCCTCTCCCAACACCAAAGTTGTAAACTTCGTTTTTGACATAATGACTTGTACATCTCATTGTTGCAATGGATCCACCTGTATCCCTATTTAAACGATTTGTTTTTTCCCTTCCTCTCCACAAATTATACCAACATCAAATACAGTGAAAGCAGGGGTTATACCATTGGGGAGGGACATACAAAGCAACAAAGAAATAATCTTATAAATTTGTTAGAAACAAGCACCTGAAACAAAAAAATTGAATACATATCTTAGGGTTCATTTTCCTAATATCAACTTATATGACCTTTTCTGCTTGATGCAGACATTTACTAGTTATTGCAAATAAGGGAAACCATGGGACCTAAGTTTCTTTGGGCCTGGCTTACTTCACTTAAAATAATTTTTTCCAAGTCTTGCATGGAGGTTCATCAAAGAAATGGATCTATAGTTTTCTTTCTTTGATGAGTCCTTTCCTGGTTTTGGGATGAGGGTTATGATTGCTTCATAGAATAAATTCATAGTGAATTTTCTCTTTCAATTTCATTGAAAAGTTGGAGGAGTATTGGTGTAAGCTCTGCTTTGAAGGCCTTAGGACATTTACTCTTGAGACTAGAGACAAGCCAGTTCTTGTCAGTCCATAGCTGATAATCGTGGGATAGGTATTTGCTAATCCTATTGACCATGATATTTAAATAAGAGACATGTGTGAGTCAGTGGAGTTGAAATTTGCTTGATTAAGTTGAAGTTCTCTTTCTTCTTCCTCTTCCTCTTCTTGCATGAACCCTCTCGGTTCTGGGTATTTGTGAGTCATCCATCCATTTCCAAAGGATTCTCAGCTGCGTTTGCAGCTGTGCTGCTTCCTTCCAGCAGAATTTTGGTAATCCAAAGTCTTTTTTTCTAATAAAAAACAAATTGTATTTTGTGTCTCTTTCAGGCCAAACTTCTGCCAAGTACTTGCATTTAAAGCTTTGTGGAGTTCCTATCAAGTAAAATGCATGTATATCATTTTGAGATAAACCTTTCTGTAGTTTTGGCTTCTGCTGAGATTGCTGAGGAAATTTATGGGTAAGTTTTTTTAAAAGTCTATTATTTGGCTGACCAGTTTGCTAGGAAAACATATCAAAGGATTAACAAAGGATTCTACAGTCATACCTTCTATTTGATCACAAGACCCTGTTTTCCTAGAGATGCCTTGGATTGGATCTTTACTTGAAAACTAGGTCCCAATTTCAGCATTGTTGGTCATTTGCAAAGGCGGAGAAGTCTTTCCTTCTACAAAATTTCAATTAGACAAAATAACTGAATTCAGTGAGACTATTGGGCAGTATGGTGGGAAGTATTAATAGTGTGATTCATGGTTGCTGAGAAAAATTTTAAATGCTCTTAACACTAGAAATGACCAATGTGTGAGGTGATTGATAGGTTAGTTTGGTTTAATAATTTCACCATGTGTAGTTATATCAAGACACCTCACTCATTATAAATAAATACAAGTTTAATTTGTTAATTACACCTTTGTGTGTGTGTGTGTGTGTGTGTGTGTGTGTGTGTGTGTGTGTGTGTGTGTGTGTGTGTGTGTGTGTGTGTTGGTCCCAGGGCTTGAACTCAGATCCTGGGTACTGTGTGTGAACTTTTACTTGTTTTTTTTAAAATATTTTTTAAAAGTTTTTTTTTTTATTTTAAGGCTAGTGCTCTAGCAATTCTGTCACATTCCATGCCTGGCATTTTTGGTGGTAAGAGTCTCATGGACTTTCCTGCCTGAGATGGTTTTGAACTGTAATCTCCACATCCTGAGAAGCTGGAATTAGAGGCTTGAGCCACTGGCTCCTGGCTGACTTTCTTTTTTTTTTTTTTTTTAATGGTATTGAGGTTTCAACACCGGGCCTTGCACTTGTTAGTTAGGAAGTCTAGTACTTATTGAACCTCATTTCTAGCCCTTTTTTTGGGGGGGGAGTTTATTTCAGGTAGGCTCTTGTGTTTGTTGACTTTGGACCTTGGTTCCCTTACTTATTGCCTCTTGCAAGGCTGTATCATAGGCACATACCACCAGGCCTATCTTATTTGACTAAGATGGAGGTACTGACATTTTCCTCAGGCTGCCTCCAAGTGGAATCCTTCCAATCTCTGCCTCTTGATCAGATGGGATTACAAGTGTGAGCCACCTTGCCTAGCTGTTTTTAAGCTCTATGCTGAGATGATAGTATCACCAGCAAAAGCCACACAAGCAATGCGTTTCCTTAACTCTCCTTAACCTGGTTATTCAGTTCATATGCTACTTTTCCTGATCTCCTCATAAGAGACTAGACTAGACTTTCTCACACTAGATTATAAGCATTACCTTTCTCCCATGACCCAACTCATTTCGCTTTCTACTGATATCCTCTAAGACTTTCCTAAAAGTCTGTTTACATGTTCTGTGCTCTCACTAATACTTTCTCAGATCTTCTCAGCTCCTACCCACATAATTTTTCCCAAAGCCACCTCCATATTTCTTAGTTACTATTACTCTAGTAACCCATTTCCAACTATTGAAGTGCCAAAATATGTATTCGTTGTCTATCACTGCATAAAAATGTCTCTGAAGCCCAAATGACTAAATATTTATCACTTCATAATTTTTATGGGTCGCAAATTTAGAGCAGCTATAGATTGAGCTCTTCTGTCTTGAAATTAATCATGAGGTTAAAGTTAAAATTTGGGTTGAAGTCAACTGAAGGCTTGACTAGGGCTGAAAGATCAGCTTCCCAGATGGCTCACTTTCAAAGTTGTTGGCAGGAGGCCTCAATTTATTGCTGGCTTTTTGGCAGGAACAATTAGTTCCTTACCATGTATTTCATCCATATGGTTGTTTAAGGCTCTGTGTTAGCTGACTTCTCACGAAACAAGTAATTCAAGACAGGGGGAGAAACATAGATGTGGTAACTTTGGGGACCAATTGGACAGGTCAAACACTGACTTTTCTACAACAGTCTGCTGGCTCACAGATCAACCCTGTTCACTATGAAAAGACAAGAGTGTCAGGAAGGGGAGACCATCAACAAATATCTCAGGGTCTTACAGTTACAGATTCCACATTCAGCATCCATGCCCCATATACTCAAGGCAGAGATGTCTTGCTACTAGGGCTTCCACAATAAACTGGAACAAGCACTGATGTCAAGGCATTGAATTCCTAAAGTTGACAAAGCTGTTATCTATTCGATACGTTCAAGTGGTAAACTGCCCAGAACTGCCTAGAACACTGCAGAAGTACTTTTCTGTATATTCTGATTTTATGGAGGCTCTCAATCTATTTTTGGCCTAGAAATGCTAGTAGTATCTTAAGGGACTAATATAAGGGATAATATTTCCCTAACCCATGTCCACTGACATAGATTGTTTTTTTTTTTTTTAAACCAACCTACCAACCAACCAACAAAAAACAATCTTTAAACCCTTGGTTGCAATTCGTTTTTAAAAATAAGTTTTTTATTGTGAAAATACTGTACAGAGGGGTTACAATTACATGAGCAAGGTAATGAGTACATTTCTTCTCAAGCATTGTTGCCTCTTCCTTTGTTTCCCCTTCCCATCACTTCCCTCCCACCTCCACAACCCCGCCCCCCGCCTAAATTGTAAAGTTCATTTTTCAACATAGTGTCTTGTACATCTCATTGTTGCAATGGGTCAACCTGTATCACTATTTAAGCATTTTTTCTCCTTCTCCTCTCCAAATTATACCGACATCAAATACTGTGAAAGTGGGTTATTCTTTGGTTAAGTTCTTGGAAAGTTGGTTGTGGATACTATAATAATAATGGGTACTACTTATTTTCTCTTCCTTCCTTCCTTCTTTCCTTCCTTCCTCCCTATCTCCTTCCCTCCCTCCTTCCATCTTTTCTTTTCCTTCCTTCCTTCCTTCCTTCCTTCCTTCCTTCCTTCCTTCCTTTCCTCCCTCCCTACCTCCTTTCTTTCTTTCTTTCTTTCTTTCTTTCTTTCTTTCTTTCTTTCTTTCTTTCTTTCTTTCTTTCTTTCTTTCTTTCTATCTTCCTTCCTTTCTTTCCTTTTTTCTTTCTATCTTCCTTCCTTTCTTTCCTTCTTTCCTTATTTCCTTCTTCCCTTTCTTTCTTTCTTCTATGCCAGTATTAAGGCTTGAACTCAGGCCTAACTTCTTTTCTTGAACTTTTTTGGCTCAAACCTGATGGATGTTTTCCACATGAGCTATGCTTCCAGCTTGATATTATTTCATTCTTTCTAAATCAGTGATTGTCACCTGATCTTTGTGTCTCTCACTTCTTTTGTATTTCTCTGAATTATTAATTATTGTCAGCCTTGCTCTCCAGGCTAAGCCTCTTCAAAACTTCATGCAATTAGCACCTAGAGCCTCTGTACTAACTTCAGACTTACTGAAACACTCCAGAATCATATTCATAGTTAAGCTGATATTTTCTGTTATCCACACGAGAAGCAAATAAACAACTAAGGGTCAAGGTGAAAAGTTAAGCTTAGGTTATAAAACTCTCAAGTGAGAGAACAGTGTACATTCCTTTTTTTTTTTTTGTCGGTTGTGGGGCTTGAACTCTAACAGTGTACATTCCTAAAGTAGAAGGCTGGTTCTTCCTCTTCTTATTTGTAGCTCACTTCTTCAGAATCACAATAAATCTAAAAACATATGTAATACAATTATACAATTTTTACACACACACACACACACACACACACACACACACACACACACACACACACACACACACACACACATCCTGACAGAACTCAGGGCCTCACACTTGCTAGGTAGGTCTGAGCCAAGCACTACCATCTGTAGTGCTCCTTTGCCTTGGTTGTTTTTTTTTCAGATTGGATCTTACGTTTTTGTTTGGGGCTGAGTTTTGACTACAGTCCTCTAATTTGTGTATCTAATGTTATAGGTGTAAGAAAGTATCTTATTTGATGAGATAAGGGGGGTCTAACTGCCTGGGCTGGCCTCACACCATGATCTTCTATATTTCCACCTCTTACATAGCTGGGCTTATAGGCATGAGCCTCCGTTCCTAGCTGTCTTTTTTTTAAATTATTAAATTATATGTCATTGAAGCAAAATATTTTGCCTTGAAAGTTTCAACAAGTAAAGTTCTCATGTTTTCTCACATTATTAGAGCTAAATCCAGTGTAGTAGACTCTTCTGCTTGATTTCTAGAGGAAAATTAGAATGAGAACCTGAGAATTACTTGAAGAATTTGATGTGTGACATTAAAAAGATATCTTTCTAAATACGCATTTGTGCAATGAAGGTAAAGGATACTGCTCCTTGCATAGTACTTATAGGACAGTTTGGATGCTTCTTTTTGAAATTGTCTAGTGTTGTATCTAACTCACTAAGTCTCACATTCAGTTACAATAGGAACCTCCAACCGGAAACCACTCTATAGAATTGAAAGGCAATGACATTTAAAATTTAAAATAAAATACAATGATAGAAAACATGTACATATATATGTAACTTCCACCATTAATAAATTTATTTTTTAGTATTTTTACTAGGTCTTAAACTCAGAGCGTGGGTGCTGTCTTTTAGCTTTTTTACTCAAGGCTGACATTCTACAACTTGAACCACAGCTTCACTTCTCTCTTTTTACTGGTTAATTGAAAGTAAGTCTAACAGACTTTTCTGCCTGGGCTTGTTTTGAACTGCAGTCCTTACATCTCAGCCTCCTAAATAGCTAAGACTATAGGTGTGAGTCACCAATACCATCTTTATCATTACTTTTATAAATGATGCCATAGTAGCCACCTAGAACAGTTTAAAATGGATAATATGAAAGCAAAGTAACTGTTTAGAATAAAATTGACACTAAGAAATTTATGATTTACGATTTCACCTCGTTATTTTAGGTTGTCTTTGTAACAGAGAAGTCCGGATTTTTTTGTTGTTCTTTATTGAATTTACTTCTTAAATTATATTTCAGTAGTTGAAAAAGAATTTTCATCTCAGCACGTCAAGTTATGAGTTCTGGTCATTTTGACAAGGATTTTCTAGCTATTCACAGGTGATTTTGAAAACACCATGTGAGGCAGTCTGGGGCAGAATCAGGAAAGGACCCACACATCCTGGGGGAACATGGGAGTTGCAGATGTGAGGAAGAATTTTACAAAAAGGTAGGAAGAAGTCATAGCCCAGATAAAAAGAAGGCCCCAGGACCTAGAGTATAGATATAAAGAGAGGAAAAAGAAAAGCTAGATAAAAACAGGTGTATTGAAGCTAAACTCCAAGGCATATACGAATAGTATAACAGGTGATTTCCCCATGTAGCTTACTGTCCTAAGTGGATCTACTCTCCATCCACCCACCCACCCGCCCATACACTGATCTATCCATCCCTTTACCCATCCATCCTCAATAGACTTTGGTTTGGGGATAGGTGCTCTATACCAGAGATTGTACAAGATTCGCAGAACTCAGTTCACTATTTCAGGCTTTAAATTTTTATCTTTCATCTGCCTTACATCCATAAAATCAAGTTCAAGGAACTTCCTACTTATAGAATCAATACCTTAAGTACTAAATACAAGACCATATGGCAGTTCCCAAACAGCCAAAGGCATGTATACTTTTAAACTAAGCCACAGTAGCTAGAGAGCTTTAGAATCATTCCTTTTAAAGCCAGGCTTCAGGTAGTCCAATGTATTTCATATCTCAAAGGCAAAAGAATGTGTAAAGCCAAATGAGAAAAGCTAGAAGTCAAAGAATATTACCTAGGGGAGTTATGTTAAGCTAGCTATAGCAGCACAAGTGATACTGATCTTTGCTCTTGAGTGGTTAGGGCTGATTTTTAGCATGTGCCTCTGAAATGATTTTCACTGCTGACATGGTTTCAGGTTCTGTCAAAGGCAGATGGCTTCCTGGAATCTTACTTCATTTTCTCCTTCTCTGGCTCTCTAGCATTTGCAATCCTGTAGGTGTGCCTCCCACTCCTGCTTGTCTCACCCTGGAGGTGTGCTCCAAAACACACTCTGTTTTCTCTTCCATGGTTTGATCTTCATTAAAGATCATTTTAAAAGGGCAATAGGGAGGTGCAATCAAAGTCATAATTTTGCACTTTTGTTTAAATATCATCTAAAAGTAAAAATCAACAGGAGGACATTTCAAGTCATGCAGTCCTCATTGTTTTGAATCTCTAAACTGCAGTCCTATGATTAGAAAGCTTACAGATAAGCAACACCCCCCTCCCCCCAGCCTCACACCTCTGCTGTGTTGGATTGGGAGCTGCAGCCCTTGAAAGTTACCATTGCTACAAAATGACAGCCTGGAAATGAAAAGGAAGGAAGTAAATCTGTTGCAGGGGTGTTCCTTGGGTTTGTGTTTCAATATTGCCCTGACGTTAAAGGGCATGGAAAAGGTGTCTTACCTGAGTCTAAGTTTTTCTAGGAAACACGTTTTCCATTAACTAACACCTTAATCATCTTCCGTAAGCCTTAAAGGGCTGTCTGGGGTGAGAAAAGCACAACTAGTAACTCTTCTGCAATTCTGATTGTCTAGCCACCCACACTGTATAATTATACTTTTCATTTATCTTAACTTTTAATTTCCAGAGAGGTGCTTAATTTGAACTCAAGCAGCTTAAGAGGTTTCATTATTTTACATAAATGTAGCATTTGTTCTTTTCATTTTCTACTCACCATGTTGAACATTATACAAGTTACTATATCAAAAAACAAAATATCAATCTGTCTTGATACAGGAAAAATGGTTATCTTTAAATCTGCAAGAATCAGACAATGAATCAAGAGTTAATATAGTGCATTTAATTCTATTTTACATTAATGATTAAAATCAACTGTGAAGGTTTCTATAAAAATAAAATAAAAAAATAAAACCTCCCATTAATCATTTGCTAGGGCCAGAGGGAGGCTTGACCTATGTGGGTATCTCAGTCCAATGTCCACTCACAGTGATTATGTGAAAGAAAAGTAGACCCCAATATTTTAGCATGTAAGTCTCAGAGGACTGGAGGATTGCTTTATGTTGCTTTTTGCTCAGATACGAGAGTTTACCTTAGGCAAACACAGCTTTTGATATTTTTTTTCTGCATTGGTTTTCTATGATTAAGTGTTATTCTCCAGCTATTTCAACTAATTATCATTGTCTCCCGGAAGGCTGATGGAACAAGGAGGCTAGCAGCATTAGGCTAATTTTACTCCATGGCTTATTAGGCATCTGCGTGTCTGTGTTATTGTGCTAAGTACCATATCAGGCAAGTTAAATAGCTCTTATCCTTTTTTGCCACATGATCATTCTGGAATGTTCACAAGGCAAGGGGGGGGGAACTAGATGTATCATGTGCTTCTGAGTAATCTTGAGAGGAAAACTCAGAGCTTAAAATAATTGGGGACAGGAAGCTGAGATCTGAAGATCCTGGCTCAAAATGAGACTCAGCAAGAAATATCACCAGGCTTGCACCTCCAATTCACCAGCAAAGAGCCAAAAGTGGGACTGTGGCTCAAGTGATAGGGCTCTAGTCTTGAGCAAAAAAAAAAAAAAAAGCTAAGGGACAGTGTCCAAGCCCTGAATTCATGACCCATTACTGGCATGCGAGCATGCGCACACACACACACACACACACACACACACACACACACCACACACAAACATACACACCACTTATACCACCCACACCACACCACACAAGGAAGGGGGAAATACATCATCAGCTCTTTAGTCATCTCAAATGTCTGAATGAAAGTGAAAGTTGATGCACTGGAATTTGGAAGGACAGAACGAGAGGTAGACTAGGGGAATTGGTGTTTTACTGGCAGTAAGACCATCCATACTTCAAGCTTATGGTTTCTGAGTTTCTCTCTGTGCTCTGATGTTTTCTTCCTTTTGTGTGTACACTCCATTCTCTGTTCTATGAAAAGGGGAATGAGTAAACGGTGGTCAAGGGCATAACTACCTTCTCTTTCTTGATTTTACTTGGCAACCTGTGTCACCTTGCATGTGGAAATCATCTAAAATGAACACTCCTCAGAGTACACAATGTAAAAGACAATTAAAAGGCCCATACTTCATGAAATTATCCTTTTTGAAATGACTATATTAGTAAATTTGATTATCTTCCTAGTGAGTGAACAGTATATGGAAATTATGAACATAAAACATTCTGAATAGAAAAAGCTCAACACAGATCTAAGTAAAAATGGGGTAAAATTAAGACTCATTGCTCTGCTCATGGATTGGAGGTTTCTTTCTTTTAACAATCAGATGTGATCTGGGGTGAGGCCCAGGAGTTAATTAGATTTTTAAAGTCCCTAGGTTGTTCCTGAGGAATTACTCTAGTAGAAATGCTACAGAGTCTTTCAGAAGGGGATTTCTGACGCATAGTGTTAGGATCAATAAATATATTTTCTATGATTTTGATCAGTAGCAGAAACACAAGAAAAACTTGCCAAAGCAATTAGATTAAAAAACAACAACAATGAACATACTGCAGAACAAACACTGCTCCCTACTAAATAGATCCACTGAGATACAAATGATTTGATTTTGTGATGCGAACATTATAACAAAATCAATGGAATTCAAAATGTAAAACTAAATAGTTCAATGTTTGAGAAGACAGATACGTTTAACTGATTTACACATTGTACAATATATGCATGGATCAAAGCCTCACATCCTACTTCATGCATATGTACAGTTTTTAAGTATAATTTTCAGTACATTAAAATAAATTTAACTTAAATTAGAAAATGTGGCATGGTTCTCCATTAGTAATTATACCTAAAGAATCCAAGCTTTTCCTCTTGTCCTGGTCTCCTTACTTAAGTTGCTTTCATATAGGTAATATGACTATGTCGCTATTCTGCTGTATGAACAAATAGGTATGTATTGCTCCCATTGGTGCATTTATTACAGTTGATTGTCATTGTTTACCTACATCTTTGCAAACTCAAGAAGACTAACAGATTGGTTTTCTTTTATGTTGTTGTTTTGTTTTGTTGTTGTTGCTCATTCTTTTATTTCTAACTTCTAGCATGGTCCTAGCACATGTAAAAGACATTTGTTACATGAAATAATGTTAGTTTTAGATGAGTGAAGTGAACTAAAGTGCTCAGGGTAGTATTTTGTTGTTGTTTTTTTTTTATCCCGTTTAGTATTGTGAATTGAACTCAAGGCCTCATATGGTTTGGATACATGTTTTCTTTTAGAAATAAGAACTGAGACTGTTTTCTTCTGGTCATATGCCTCTCTTCCATTTTCTTAACAATGTGTTTTAGAGAGTAGACTTTTTTATACTTAAAACTCCAATTTATTAATATTTATGGTTCATATTTTTTTCTGGCCTAAGAAGTCTTTGCCCACCTTAAGGTTGCATAAATATTCTCCTGTTTTCTTCTAGAAGATTTACAGCTTTGAGATTTTCATTTAGGTCTGTAAATCATTTCACTTTTGTGTTTTGATGTGAATAGTATTGTGGCTCATTTTTAAAATATGGATTTCCTAAGGGAGTCTAGAGGAAAATGACAGAGGAGAAGCTGGAGGCTAAACAAGCTCTTGCGTAGAAATCAGTTTTAGTGCTCCAATGAAAAGTCTAAAGCTAAAGAGTCACACCAAGTGTGCCATCATAGTACAGAGAGTTTGGCCAGAGAGGAAAAATTCAGGCAGGTTGGTTAAGGAGATAGATTAGAACACTAGCTGGTGTCTGTGGTGGCTATGGTGGCTGTTGCCACAGACAGAGCTTGGGACAAATTTTCCAGAGACCATTTGCAAGTGGATTCTACTCACCACCAGCCAGAACTGACAAGGAGTGGAAATCTTCATCTTGCTGACCACAGCCAATCTCAGACCTTGGATGGTCCAGAAACCAAGGGAAAGGCCTGAATACCCCACAAGATATCCTCACTCCTTCTCACAGAGCAGCGGTGGGAAAGTGCCCCTCCCCCACCACCAGAGAAGAACTCCATCTTTGATACTGACAAAGACTAGGGTCAGAGCAGCTAACAGGTAACTCAGGCTTAGAAGACAATAGGAGCCATTCAACAGGTCAAGGGAACCTGACCTATGGGGCTCAGCTCCATCCCCAGGGAAAGTTGCCATTCCCAGGTGGAGGAAGCTCTGCCCAGGGACATGGTAATATTCTTCATCAGGTAAACAGAGCCAGAGGCTTCCCTACCCCTCTGTAGCACAGGCAGCAACTTCAGCTGCAGGAGGGTAAAAGGAAAACAATTGGAAACTCAGTACACATAAATCCCAAGAATGGCTCCAGGCTGGGCTATGTGAGTGTCTCAGGAGCTAGCCCCTCAGGGAAAAGCTACTGATTGCTGACAGGCCTCAACTCTTCTTACAACCTAGCCCCATCACAACAACTTCAACCTAGAGGAAACAGCCATCTCCCTCTTTTGTAATACTCAAAGCAGATTGTCCTCCCACTGTACTAGCCTGGGAGAAGGAACATAAAATCTCTGGTAAAGCAGAGTTTTGTTTTGCCTGCTCAAACAAACTGATTTAAGAAACCAATCAAGCCACAGGAAAACCAAACACCACAAGCAAACCAGAAACTCCACCAAGACAC